>NC_080021.1:27410015-27713046 GCF_030020395.1 Manis pentadactyla | reverse complement strand
ATTTTGTTAAAACTTAGGCATCCTAATGTACCATTGGCATGAATATAGTTGGTTGATTTTCAAACTATTTTGGGAGCAGTATTTAAAAAATGTATACTTAGGCATCCTAATGTACCATTGGCATGAATATAGTTGGTTGATTTTCAAACTATTTTGGGAGCAGTATTTAAAAAATGTATATTGTATAGCTTTCTGTTAATGGGTTTAAGAACTAACCCATATATCTTACAGGTTTGAGATAAAATGTACAGATATTTATATAAACAAACATTCATTAATGTCCCAGGATCCCAAAGTTAGCCTCTAAAAACACCTACCTGTAATTTCTGAGTAAGGACGTGGAGGCAAGCATACGCAAACACAGACATAAATGTCATATTTATATAACATTTTACTTCTTGGGTGAGACTGAAGACAAACTTTTGCAGTAATCAGAGTAATTAAGTCTTAAAATGTAATCAATTTTCTAATTTTATTTCCTCAGACTCTAGAAGACATCAGGACAAATAAGTGTGAAAAATAATGAGTAGGGTCTGTTAACTGAAATTCCGCAAAGGAGATAGCAGCTATGAGGTGGAATATCGATGCAGCAGAGGAACTAATTAGACAGCCATATGGCACCATTTAGATCACAGCAAGGAGGCCTCCACCTCTTAATAGTCCTTTAAGGCATTGTTTTCTTACCGCAGTGTGCTAATTGGTAGTCATATGAAGACCCCGAGTTAGAAGAGAAATGTTAAATCACACTCTGCCTACTCTGATCAACATGGTTAGCAAACTACATTATAGGAAGATGACAAGCGAAATGGTTAATGTTGCCAAAAAATTCAGTAATTGTGAAAGTGAGAGTATAACCACAAGAATACTTCTTGGCAAAATTTTCACCATAAATATTTCCCCGCCCCCCCATCCTTCTTTCATCCCACTTCTTTATTGTCTTCAAAAGTCCAAGAAGTTAAGAAATGTCATATGCTATATCAAACTATATGATCAGAGAGAATTGTAGAAGGCACATGATTTTTCTTTTTGAATTCCTAGAGTCATGGATGAGCCAGCAAAGCAAAAGAAACGTTTGACACCATGATGGGCAATGCCCTTCGGGTCTTGAACTGACTTTGGAATTTTGTCCCAGCCTGCCAGGATTCATGCGTTATACTTCCTCTGTAGGACTTACCTTCATTCTCGGACACACGACTGCCCAGCAAATCCCAGTTATCTCACAGAGTTTGCTATTTTCTGCTGCATTCATCTGTCAGTCATTGCTTCACTACTGATACATCCAGTTTCTCTGCAGTCTGCTGTACTTGATTCCATAAGCGCAAGAGACAAGGTACTTTTTTCCTTTGAGGGTCGTCATTAGAAGAGCTTTAAGAACATTGATGAAGAAGTAGCAGGAGGCAAAAAGATGTATTTTTAAAACACAAGAAAATTGTCCAGCGACCTACATAGCCAATTATTAAGTAGACAGAAAACTCTAAAATGGCTAAAATATCCGGTCATTGTGAGGCAAATTGTGCTTCTCTCTGAAGGTTTTAGACTGACTTCCCTTTCCCTCACACCCTTTGGGGACCATTTATCTGTGGCGCTTGTCTGGCAGGCCGTTCTTTTTCTCGGCTATGTGACTAACTCCCACATTCTCCCCTGAGGATCACACACAGGACTTTCCTATCAGATTGGCTTCCAATGGGCTTAGTTGCTTTAAAATGACTTGTGACCAGTAAAGTGTGGAGGTGGCTGCTCCACAGACTCTAAATCTTTGGAAGATTATTTTTAAAGGAAGTCCTTTTAAACTGCTACAGAATGCACTCTATTATTGAGAATGATGGAAGAGAATAGCAGAGAAAACCATAAGGATCACCTTTCTGATAAACTAATGGAATGACTTATTCCCAATCTTGTTAGGAAAATGCTTTACTCTAAGAAATAAAGTTCCAAAAATAATTATTTGGGATAAGCACAAGAATCCAAGTTCTAAAGCATGTATTATTTAGATAGAATATACAAATTACTAGGTTTTTATATCAAGGTTAAGCTAGGTTTTTAGTTTCATGTACCTCTGCTGTGTTTCATTTGAAATAGAGAAAAATAACCAAGTGCCTGTATGACTAACATATGCAATTAATTCTTCTTACACTAGTATCTAACTTATTCTTACATTTGTAAAATAGGATATTTTAACTCAAATTATTTTCATTTAAAAATATGATACACCTTTTCTATTTATTTCAGAGGTCATTTATATCTTAATTCTGTATATGACTGACTATTGGAAACATCTTTAAAAATCCCTCCAGTTTATGAATTGGCCTATTTTAATATTTGTTTTTGTTTTCCCATTCCTCTTTGATTTTTATCTAAAAAAATCACTTAAATATTGACACACAATAGAATTAGAGTTTGTAACCCAGGGTACAGTGACTCATTTTAAGGTATATAAAGTATTTTTAAACTCTGTAGAATAGTTAGTGTGCATATACTTTATTTCTCAAAAGATGGCCTATAGCGTCAATCAAGTTATTCATATCCCAAAATACACTGAGAACCCCTGCCATATAGGCATCATGATATATTCTGCATCCTTTAGTCATATGTATAATACCCTTACATAGAAGAAAATAATTACCAGTAGAGTTATATATTCAAAGAATTCTAAAACAAGCAAGACAGTCTGAATCATTTCAGTATTTTTGTTAACATCTCTTCATGAGCACCATTACAATTTGCTGATAGATAACAATGAAGACAACACTTCTTATTCAGTCTGTTATGAGTTGAATTGTGCCCATCCCCATACCCTGACTTCTTATTGGGAAGTTCTAATCTCCAGTAAATCAGAATGTGACTATTGGGAGATGGGTCCTTTACAGAGGTAATTATGGTAAAATGAATTTATATGGGTGGGTCTACTCCAGCATGACTCATGTCCTTATAAAAAGAGGAGATTAGGACACACACACACACACACACACACACACACACACATACAGAGACCATGTGAAGATGCTGGGGGAGGATGGCCAGCTACAAGCCAAACGAGAAAGATTTCTTTGAAAAACCACCCCTGCTGACACCTTGATTTAGGACTTCTAGTCTCCAAAACTGTTAGAAAATATATTTCTGTTGCTTTGGTATCTCTAACAAATTAATACACCTTCATTTATGAATATTGTTTTCTAAAAGATGCTGTGGGGAATAATGCCTCACTCAAACTACATTTTGCCTATACACTACACGCCATCCACTGTGCCAAAACATACTGGCTAGACAATGGTGGGCTAGACCCATGGGTCTTGCCTTCATGGTGCTTCCATTTCAGTATGGAATCCTTATGTGAGGCAGTCTGTACCGTCGTGCAACAAGCATTTTGAGAGTTGGTATTCATAGAAAAAAAATAATTGCATTGGAAATGAAATGCATCTGTAATTTAAATAATAGGATACAATTTTAATTACAGGTAAATTCAGAGTAGCCCTATCAAAATTAGGAAGAATTTAGTGAGGAAAAAGGACAGAGCTGCATGGTGGATAATATTTGGATAAGTGGAGAAGAAGAGAGGGCATTCAAAACAGGAAAAGCCCATAAGCTGATATAGAGAAAGTAACAATATTAAGGGAAGATTTGAAAGAAAACTATCAAGAATAAACTATAAATGACTTGCACTAGCTTTCTGGAATTTTAAACCAGCATATCCTTCTATCTTTTTAATTTGGTAATCCCCCATAGGAATACTCGACTTGAGGCAATTCAAACTTCTGAGAGTTAGAGGAGACACTTTGAGCTCCATTTTTGCTTTTGTTCACTTTCTCTACAGCTTTCAAATTGCCAGTTGTTAAGTGTTCAGTTCTCAATATAAATATGCATTTACTACCATTATTTTGAATGTAGATATGATCTTTCCTTGAGAGCAAAGTGAAACAAATAGCAAGTTAATTTATGAAACACAATTACTTTGATTAGAAAACAAAAACATCAATTATGTAAATTATGTAGTGAATGCAGAATGTTTAAATCCAGGAATAAATGACCTAGGTTTCTAAAGAGATGAGAAATGAATCTCTACTTCTTATTTCATTGTGGAGCTAGACAAAATCACTTTACAATGCAGCCATAGTTAACTAACGTCTTCTATGGGATATGTTTGTTTCAATTTAGATTTCTTGTGTTGCAAGTAAAAAAAAAAAATTCAAACTTAAATAAAATTAATGAATGCATTGTAAGGCTTGATACGTGTTTCAAAGACTATATTGGCAGGAAAACGGCCAACCCTCAGAAAAGTTTATTAGGCAGATCTTAAAAAGCTGGTAAGACTCAATCTCCTACATCATCTCTTTCTGATGTCTTCCTCATTCATTCTTCTTCCACGGACCATTTTTCTACGCTCTCTAGTTAATCTGGTAGAAAAATTTATCTCCTCTTTTCAAGGGAACAACTACCTGAGCTGAGAATGTCCTAACCATAACCCTCAATTGCTGACAAACAGGCCTTTATTAGACCATTCTGGGTCAATAGTCACATCTGGAACAACAAAATTTGTCTGGAAATAAGGTGGCAATTGCACAAATATATGTGCAGAACATTCAACACAATCACCTGTGTGTCCATTTGGACTTGGGTAGATGTGGGTGTGTTGGGGAGGATGGTGTGGTTTCTATGACAGAAGTAATGGAATGAGAAAAGAACTCAACAGGTGTCCAATAAAACCCTTTTGTGTATATTAAAACCCCAATTGATTACTTACTCCTGTAAAATACTGGGTGGTGTTTTTGAGACATAAACCGTTCTGCCTCAGATTACTGACTTTCGCTTTTAAGTGTTTATGCCTTATCATTGCTGAGCTTGTTTGCATTAAATACTGTATCTTCAATATTGTATAAGTTTCTTGGGCTCAGTAGTAGTTCCCCTGCATATCTTATAGAAAATTACTTTTCAACACACAAACACAACCCACCTTAATTATCAAATTCTTCCTTTTTGTTTCTCTTTACCTTTTGACTATTTCTGTTTATGTATTCTTAATTCTACAACTCGTATTCATGTTTGCTTGCTTTCTTAATCCATTCTTACTGTCTCTCCTACGCGATGACTCAATTTTAATGGCTCTCGTGCACTCCTAAACCTCATTACTATACCCAATAGCTGGATGAGCTTATCTGTTGAATTGCTTGATACATGATTTCCTGAATAGAGACTACTATTGTAATTTATAAACTTTGTACATAACATTTAGTAAAATTACAAAATATATAAAAATTCAGCCCTTTTAGTGGGAAAGTAATTTTGCCTTCTAAGAAAATTTTGCCAAGTTATGTCTTTTCTGGACCACTCTGGATTAAAAAAACATTCCAAAATATTTGTTAAGCAACCATCACTGTCTAACAGTAGGATATACACTGAGAAATATTGAGTAAAACCTTTCATGGCCCTAACAGACCCTATTATCCATTTGAAAAGAATAACAGTAACCAAAAAATAAATAATTTAATGAACAAATCAGTTGGATTTTAATACAAGCTAAAACAGAAATAATAGATTAATAGATTTTTTCTATTTCTATTTCTACAGGAGGGAAATTATTGTCTAATGTTCAAGTGGCTTATAAAAATATAAATCACCAAGTCACAAAGAAAACATAAAAATAGGAAAAAGTTTTTATAAGTCAATTTTTCTAACCATAGTTTAATAATTACAAATTAATTTACTTGTTCATTTCTCAGACATGTGAGTCATTCAGCTAAGAACTTTATAGATACTTATCTGTCATGTAACAATCTACCTTTTGTTTTGTACTTTTCTTATGGAAAAATTAAAATGTATTTCATAGTGTAGAAAAGACTATAATTTACCTCTAAGTGCCCATCAATTTATGGAAAATCTATTGGATCAAGGACTTTTCCAAATTACTATGTTAAAGTAAATTCCAGATATGTTATTTCATGCATAATATTTCAGAATATATCTCTACATACTAAGGTTTTTAAAAATAACAATATCATTATCACATTTTAAAAATATGCAATTTTTTAATATCTTCATATATCTAATATCACTTAGATCATTTATCAAGTATCAAGTCATAAATATCTCTAATTGTCACACACACTTCCCTTTCTACTTTGTGTTAAGAGCCAAATTAGGTAATGCATCTTTTGAGTCTCTTTTAAACTATAAATTCTCTTTTCTTCACTCTTCATGTATTGTGGGTTTTTTTATTCTTAAAGTTTATTTGTTGAATATTTATACATTGTTCTCTAATAGTGGTTCCTATAATCTGATTTCTGTTTATTGTGTTTATTTGGTATATTTTAACAAAATTTTTCCCTTGTATTACCTCTAAATAGGAAGCTTCACCAAAATTTTATTTGTTATTTGGCAAAAGTCATTCATAGACGGTGGTGCGTAGCTCCATCCAGAGCCATATAAGGTGATGTCTTTGGAGGTTTTTAGAGGAGTGTTTTAGTGTCAGGAGACACTGATAGTGCCCTGATTCACTCACTTATCTAAAGGACTGTAAACTGAGAACATTTGAATTCTAAATTCCTTCTTTTAATGTTATTAGTTGTAATGTTCCTATTATAAGAAATTTTCTCTCATTATTTGATTAAAATGCTAACTAAGTTCTTCTAGGAAAGACAGGATAAATTCTTAATCCTATTTATCTACCAGCTTTAAAAATACTAATAAGTATTAGTTCTTAAATGTTCTTCAGAAATAACCAGTGAGGTTTATCTGTTCTTAATACTAAACATTTTATGTTAGGTATGCACTTATTATTTAATAAGTTAAATACTGTTTAAACTTGATTATTTTCATAGTTCCATCAACTCAGTTATTTTAATACTACCCTAAATAATTATTTGGTTAAGTAAGAAATTGAAAACTTTATTAAACACAGTGCCTATGAGACCATTATAAATAAAAATGTCAGCATTCTGTGAAATACTTTTCTTAAAAGAAAATTCTAACCTCAAATACATTTATCTTGGAGAAACAAAAGGTAATGAGGTACAACTCAATAAACTATATAACTATAATACAAAATGAATATAAGTGAAGTAATAAAAATAATTGCTAATAGTAATTCAACAGAAAACAATTGGAAAACAAACTGATTAAGATGTTAAAAATAGCATTTCAAAAGTACTAAGAACATGGACAAACATCTACAATATTAATAATATAATAGCAGATAAAAGTATGCTCTGTAATTGATAATAGGCACATAATTCAAAATCCAGAATAAATTAATCATTAGAAATTAGGTTAGGTTGTCACATTTGAAGCCATCGTGGCATAGACGGTTATTCATTTTTGCATCTCAAAACATGATTAAAGTGGAATTACATAACTTGAGGAAACATCAAGTCTTAAGAAAACACGAAAATACTTAAAAGTGTAACTGCTCCTTTATTAAAGAAGATTATCAAGAGGACATGACCACACAAGAGCCGAATCCAAGGGCTGTAACCCAAGAGCTGGACTCAGGCAGAGGCCCTTTACTCCTTCATCTGTCCTTGGAATGTAAGTTCTTGCCACCATTCCCACAGTAAGACATGTTTAAAGGATGCAGCCTGGAGAGAGTCATGTGTTGTTAAAACTCTCTGGACTGAGCCCAGTTAAGACCTCTGTAATTTTAAGATTCTGGCAGACTATGCAGAGATCTTCTTGTCTTGTAGC
Source organism: Manis pentadactyla (assembly GCF_030020395.1). Lineage (NCBI taxonomy): Eukaryota > Metazoa > Chordata > Mammalia > Pholidota > Manidae > Manis > Manis pentadactyla. Next base: position 27,705,372 of record NC_080021.1, on the reverse strand, counting down.
TAAGACAAGCCTCATATGTAAGTTCCCATGCTCATTAAACCAGCTACCTACCAGTCTGGAGTGGTCGGCCTCTTTCTTCAGTCTCTCCTTTGCCCTCTGTGGACAGGGCCAGTTTTGGATTTCATCAGGGAAGTCCTAAGCTTGCAAAACAACACCGTTTCTCCAAAATACTTCTTGGAAGCTCTTTTCTTTTTGTTTATCTATTTATTTTTATTTTTATTAAGGTGTCATTGATATACACTCTTATGAAGGTTTCACATGAAAAACAATTTGGCTGTTTTCAAATTATCAAAGGTTCATTCCATATTATACTACTTTCCTCCTGAAAAGTATAAAAGTGAAAGGTTTATTATTAATTTGAGGATTTTTTTTTTAGGTCAGAAACTCTCATAATTTAAAATTTTTTGAGTATTTTTTTAATTGAAGTATAGTTAATACACAATCTTATACTGGTTTTAAGTATACAACACAGTGGTTCAACAGTTACCCACCTTTATTAAATTCTCACCCCACCTAGTGTAGTTACTATATTTCTATGTAGTAATGTAGGAAGATGTTACAGAATCATTATCTATATTTTCCATACTATAATACCATCCCCATGACGAATTTATATTATGTTTGAGAATTTTTGTGCCGCTTTATCCCCCTTCCCCTCCCCAATCACCCACCTAACCCTTTCCCCATGATAAGCACCAGTCACTTCTCAGTGTCTATTAGTGTACTACTGTTTTGTTTATTTTGTTTTGTTTTGATTTCAGATTGATTCCACAAATAAGTGAAATCATGTGACATTTGTCTTTCTCTACCTGGCTTATTTCACTGAGCATAATACCCTCTAGGTCCACCCATGTTGTTGCAAATGGCAGTGTTTCTTTCCTTTTTGTGGTTCAATAATATTTGCTTGTGTATATGCACCACTTCTTCTCTATTCATTCATCTATTGATGAACGCTGTGGTTGCTTCCATATCTGAGCTGTTGTAAATAATGTGATCTCATAATTTAAATTTAAACTATTTTATTCTTTATATTATAAAGTGGAAGCAATAAGAAATTTTTGAAAATCTTCAAGTTATTCAAAATTACTCTTTTTATTCAGTGATATTTTTCTAGGTTTCACCATAAAAGATTGGATGGAATAAATAGATGATGAAAAAATCAATTTTACTGTAAGATTACAAACAAATTATAATTTATAGACTATTTTACATAAAAATATTGAGTATTCTTTTCTCAAATTAAGGAAAAATGGAAGTAAAACAGTAATTTACTGAAATTAAAATAAAAGTCTATCAAAAACAATATTAGTCTTCAAAATTCATGGAAAATTAGGAGGGGGGTCCTGTTTGGAATTACTACATTGCTTTATTTTTGTACTAAGTAAAAGTTTCCTTAATATACATACCAGTTATTCAACTACAAATGAGATTATCTTTCTTATTTGCATTTACACTTTTCTCACCTGACTTCATAATTTCCAGTTATATCACTTTTATTTTAAAATAGTCCACAATTTGGTGTTTTAGCCATAACTGCTTAACTGTTCTGGTTGTTTGGTCAAATTTCAATATTTAGATTGTTTGTAAACCATGATTAACTGTGACATAATTTACTGTAGCTGTGGCAGGTGTTTTGTCTGTTTTGTTTGTTTGTTTGTTTATTTGTTTGTGTCCATTCCTTGTATGACCAGATTTTGGAACTCAATAGTTTCTTTTTTTTTTTTAGATAATTATTTTTTATTGAAGGGTAGTTGACGCACAGTATTATATTACATTAGTTTCAAGTGTACAACACAGTGATAAAACATTTATATACATAATTCTAGGTTCCAGCTATCACCCTACCAAGCTGTTACAATATCTTGACTATATTCCTTATGCTATACATTACATCCCGGTTACTTATTTATTTTACCATTGGAAGTCTGTCCTTTTTTTTTCTATTTTTGTGAGGGCATCTCTCATATTTATTGATCAAATGGTTGTTAACGACAATAAAATTCTGTATAAGGGAGTCAATGCTCAATGCACAATCATTAATCCACCCCAAGCCTAATTTTCGTCAGTCTCCAATCTTCTGAGGCATAACAAACAAGTTCTTACATGTAGAACAAATTCTTACATAATGAATAAGTTACATAGTGAACAGTACAAGGGCCGTCATCACAGAAACTTTCGGTTTTGCTCATGCATTATGAACTATAAACAGTCAGTTCAAATATGAATACTCATTTGGTTTTTATACTTGATTTATATGTGGATACCACATTTCTCTCTTTATTATGATTATTTTCAATAAAATGCTGAAGTGGTAGGTAGATACAAGATAAAGGTAGAAAACATAGTTTAGTGTTGTAAGAGAGCAAATGTAGATGATCAGGTGTGTGCCTGTAGACTATGTGTTAATCCAAGCTAGACAAGGGCAATAAAACATCCACGTATGCAGAAGATTTCTCTCAGAACAGGGGGAGTGAGGTTCTAAGCCTCACCTCTGTTGATCCCCAATTTCTCACCTGATGACCCCCCTGCGACTATGCCTGTCTTAGGTTGTTCCTCCCTTGAGGAATCTTACCCGTCTCTGGCTAACCAGTCATCTTCCGGGGCCATACAGGGAAATGTAAAGTTGTTAAGTGAGAGAGAAGCCTTATTGTTTGAAATGGTTAGCTTTTTATTTCTTTGCATATTTATGCCCTGTAGCTTCTATGCCCAGCATTTGTCTTGAGGTATCTTTACCACTTGGAAGAATTATGATACTCGGTAAATTTGATATGAGGCACGAATTCTATTTAAGGGTTGTAATTAGGAAGGAAGAAGAAAAGCTATAGAAGTAGCAGGCAGCAGAAAACATGGGAAGATTGATTATTTCTTTGACATATCTTCTTGTATAGTAACTTCAGCATGTATATGTTTTAAGCTACTACTTAAATTGCGCACACACATTAACATAATAGGAGAATAGTTAAATAACCAAAGCATATCTTTAATTACCAGCTACATAACAAAAGCAGACCTACAATTACCAGCCATCTCCAATGAAACCAAGAAAACCAGTTAGGTACCCGAGGCATTTGTGATAACGTATCTATGATATGGTGGATATTGTCCAACTGAACTTGAACAGTCTGAGAGAAATCAGACAAATTAAAACAACCATTCCTGGGGAATGTTCACATCCCTTATGTTCTTTTAACAGTAAATAGTCTGTAGTTGTAAGATTTTGGAGCGCTACAATTTGCACTTCTCCTAATTCTTGGTTGAGTTCCAACAGTATAGATGCAGTCAAATTTGTTGTTTTACTGTATGCATGGGCCAGCTTAGATATCTCCTTCATTCCCATGGCAAGTCCAGGAGCTGGTGGGATGAGTGCATCTACAGCTGTAGCAGTGCGTGGATCTTTGTTGGGGTTTTTTGATGATCATCTTCTGGCATGAGTCTTCCAGAGAGTGCTGATGTTGGAAGTTCTTTTTCATATCGTATCTTAGTTCATTTTCGGGGTAGCCCAATTAGGATTTGATCTTCTGTATAAATGCAAACAGACCCTTTGCCTACACTTTTATATGCCCTTTATACCCTTGTGTAGAACTCATTGGAGATTACCACACAGGAACTGCCCTTTTTGTTTTGTTTTGTTTTGTTTTTGGTATCCCTAATCTACACTTACATGACGAATATTATGTTTACTAGGCTCTCCCCTATACCAGGTCTCCCCTATAAACCCCTTTACAGTCACTGTCCATCAGCATAGCAAAATGTTGTAGAATCACTACTTGCCTTCTCTGTGTTGTACAGCCCTCCCTTTTCTCCTACCCCCCCATGCATGTTAATCTTAATACCCCCCTACTTCTCCCCCCCTTATCCCTCCCTACCCACCCATCCTCCCCAGTCCCTTTCCCTTTGGTACCTGTTAGTCCATTCTTGAGTTCTGTGATTCTGCTGCTGTTTTGTTCCTTCAGTTTTTCCTTTGTTCTTATATTCCACAGATAAGTGAAATCATTTGGTATTTCTCTTTCTCCGCTTGGCTTGTTTCACTGAGCATAATACCCTCCAGCTCCATCCATGTTGCTGCAAATGGTTGGATTTGCCCTTTTCTTATGGCTGAGTAGTATTCCATTGTGTGTATGTACCACATCTTCTTTATCCATTCATCTATCGATGGACATTTAGGTTGATTCCAGTTCTGCATTATTGTAAATAGTACTTCGATAAACATAGGTGTGCACTGATCTTTCTCATACTTGATTGCTGCATTCTTAGGGTAAATTCCTAGGAGTGCAATTACTGGGTCAAATGGTAAGTCTGTTTTGAGCATTTTGATGTACCTTCATACTGCATTCCACAATGGTTGAACTAACTTACATTCCTACAAGCAGTGTAGGAGGGTTCCCCTTTCTCCACAGCCTCGCCAACATTTGTTGTTGTTTGTCTTTTGGATGGCAGCCATCCTTACTGGTGTGAGGTGGTACCTCATTGTAGTTTTAATTTGCATTTCTCTGATAATTAGCGATGTGGAGCATCTTTTCATGTGTCTGTTGGCCATCTGTATTTATTTTTTGGAGAACTGTCTGTTCAGTTCCTCTGCCCATTTTTTAATTGGGTTATTTGTTTTTTGTTTGTTGAGGCATGTGAGCTCTTTATATATTCTGGACGTCAAGCCTTTATCGGATGTGTCATTTTCAAATATATTCTCCCATACTGTGAGAATCCTTTTTGTTCTATTGATGGTGTCTTTTGCTGTACAGAAGCTTTTCAGCTTAATATAGTCCCACTTACTCATTTTTGCTGTTGTTTTCCTTGCCCGGGGAGATATGTTCAAGAAGAGGTCACTCATGTTTATGTCTAAGAGGTTTTTGCCTATGTTTTCTTCCAAGAGTTTAATGGTTTCATGACTTACATTCAGGTCTTTGATCCATTTTGAGTTTACTTTTGTATATGGGGTTAGACAGTGGTCCAGTTTTATTCTCCTACATGTAGCTGTCCAGTTTTGCCAGCACCACCTGTTGAAGAGACTGTCAGTTCGCCATTGCATGTCCATGGCTCCTTTATCAAATATTAATTGACCATATATATCTGGGTTAATGTCTGGATTCTCTAGTCTGTTCCATTGGTCTGTGGCTCTGCTCTTGTGCCAGTACCAAATTGTCTTGATTACTATGGCTTTATAGTAGAGCTTGAAGTTGGGGAGTGAGATGTCCCCTACTTTATTCTTCTTTCTCAGGATTGCTTTGGCTATTCGGGGTCTTTGGTGTTTCCATATGAATTTTTGAATTATTTGTTCCAGTTCATTGAAGAATGTTGCTGGTAGTTTCATAGGGATTGCATCAAATCTGTATATTGCTTTGGGCAGGATGGCCATTTTGACGATATTAATTCTTCTTGCCACGAGCATGGGATGAGTTTCCATTTGTTAGTGTCCCCTTTAATTTCTCTTGAGTGACTTGTAGTTTTCAGAGAATAAGTCTTTAACTTCTTTGGTTAGGTTTATTCTTAGGTATTTTATTTTTTTTTGATGCAATTCTGAATGGAGTTGTTTTCCTGATTTCTCTTTCTGTTGGTTCATTGTTAGTATATAGGAAAGCCACAGATTTCTGTGTGTTGATTTTGTATCCTGCAACTTTGCTGTATTCCGATACCAGTTCTAGTAGTTTTGGGGTGGAGTCTTTAGGGTTTTTTACAGTATCATGTCATCTGCAAATAGGGACAGTTTAACTTCTTCTTTACCAATCTGGATTCCTTGTATTTCTTTGTTTTGTTTGATTGCCGTGGCTAGGACCTCCAATACTATGTGAAATAACAGTGGAGAGAGTGGGCATCCCTGTCTAGTTCCCGATCTCAGAGGAAATGCTTTCAGCTTCTCGCTGTTCAATATAATGTTGTCTGTGGGTCTATCACAGATGGCCTTTATTATGTTGAGGTACTTGCCCACTATTTCCATTTTCCTGAGAGTTTTTATCATGAATGGATGTTGAACTTTGTCAAATGCTTTTCAGCATCTATGGAGATGATCATGTAGTTTTTGTCTTTCTTTTTGTTGATGTGGTGGATGATGTTGATGGACTTTCGAATATTGTACTATCCTTGCATCCCTGGGATGAATCCCACTTGGTCATGGTGTATGATCCTTTTGATGTATTTTTGAATTCGGTTAGCTAATATTTTGTTCAGTATTTTTGCATCTACGTTCATCAGGGATATTGGTCTGTAGTTTTCTTTTTTGGTGGAGTCTTTGCCTGGTTTTGGTATTAGGGTGATGTTAGCTTCATAGAATGAGTTTGGGAGTATCCCCTCCTCCTCTATTTTTTGGAAAACTTTAAAGAGAATTGGTATTATGTCTTCCCTGTATGTCTGATAAAATTCCAAGGTAAATCCATCTGGCCCTGGGGATTTGTTCTTTGGTAGTTTTTTGATTACTGCTTCAATTTCATTGCTGGTAATTGGTCTGTTTAGATTTTCTGTTTCTTCCTGGGTCAATCTTGGAAGGTTTTATTTTTCTAGGAAGTTGTCCATTTCTCCTAGGTTTCCCAGCTTGTTAGCATATAGGTTTTCATAGTATTCTCTAATAATTCTTTGTGTTTCTGTGGGGTCCGTCGTAATTTTTCCTTTCTCGTTTCTGATACTGTTGATTTGTGTTGACTCTCTTTTCTTCTTAATAAGTCTGGCTAGAGGCTTATCTATTTTGTTTATTTTCTGGAAGAACCAGCTCTTGGTTTCATTGATTTTTGCTATTGTTTTATTCTTCTCAATTTTATTTATTTCTTCTCTGATCTTTATTATGTCCCTCCTTCTGCTGACCTTAGGCCTCATCTGTTCTTCTTTTTCCAATTTCGATAATTGTGACATTAGACCATTCATTTGAGATTGCTCTTCCTTTTTTAAATATGCTTGGATTGCTGTATACTTTCCTCTTAAGACTGCTTTTGCTGTGTCCCACAGAAGTTGGGGCTTATTGTTGTTGTTGTCATTTGTTTCCATATATTGCTGGATCTCCATTTTGATTTGGTCATTGATCCATTGATTATTTAGGAGCGTGTTGTTAAGCCTCCATGTGTTTGTGAACCTCTTTGCTTTCTTTGTACAGTTTATTTCTAGCTTTATGCCTTTGTGGTCTGAAAAGTTGGTTGGTAGGATTTCAATCTTTTGGAATTTTCTGAGGCTCTTTTTGTGGCCTAGTATGTGGTCTATTCTGGAGAATGTTAAATGTGCACTTGAGAAGAATGTATATCCTGTTGCTTTTGGATGTAGAGTTCTATAGATGTCTATTAGGTCCATCTGCTCTACTGTGTTGTTCAGTGCTTCTGTGTCCTTACTTATTTTCTGCCCAGTGGATCTATCCTTTGGGGTGAGTGGTGTGTTGAAGTCTCCTAGAATGATTGCATTGCAGTCTATACCCCCCTTTAGTTCTGTTAGTATTTGTTTCACATATGCTGGTGCTCCTGTGTTGGGTGCATATATATTTAGAATGGTTATATCTACCGCTTCAATTTTGTTTATCATTATGTAGTGTCTTTCTCTATCTCTTGTTACTTTCTTTGTTTTGAAGTCTATTTTGTCTGATATTAGTATTGCAACCACTGATTTCTTCTCACTGTTGTTTGCTTGAAATATGTTTTTCCATCCCTTGACTTTTAGTCTGTACATGTCTTTGGGTTTGAGGTGAGTTTCTTGTAAGCAGCATATAGATGGGTCTTGCTTTTTTATCCATTCTTTTACTCTGTGTCTTTTGATTGGTGCATTCAACCCATTAACATTTAGGGTGACTATTGAAAGATATGTACTTATTGCCATTGCAGGCTTTAAATTCGTCCTTAGCCTCTTTAGTATCTTACTGCCTAACTTAGCTCGCTTATTGAGCTGTTATATACACTGTCTGGAGATTCTTTTCTTTTCTCCCTTCTCATTCCTCCTCCTCCATTCTTCATATGTTGGGTGTTTTGTGCTGTGCTCTTTCTAGGCGTGCTCCCATCTAGAGCAGTCCCTGTAGGATTTTCTGTAGAGGTGGTTTGTGGTAAGCAAATTCCCTCAGCTTTTGTTTGTCTGGGAATTGTTTAATCCCACCGTCATATTTGAATGATAGTCGTGCTGGATACAGTATCCTTGGTTCAAGGCCCTTCTGTTTCATTGTATTAAATATATCATGCCATTCTCTTCTGGCCTGTAGGGTTTCTGTTGAGAAATCTGATGTTAGCCTGATGGGTTTCCCTTTATAGGTGTCCTTTTTCTGTCTAGCTGCCTTTAACACTCTTTCCTTGTCCTTGATCTTTGCCATTTTAATTATTATGTGTCTCGGTGTTGTCCTTCTTGGATTCTTTCTGTTGGGGGTTCTGTGTATTTCCGTGGTCTGTTCGATTATTTCCTCCCCCAGTTTGGGGAAGTTTTCAGCAATTATTTCTTCTAAGATACTTTCCATCTCTTTTCCTCTCTCTTCTTCTTCTGGGACCCCTATAATATGGATATTGTTCCTTTTGGATTTGTCACACAGTTCTCTTAATACTGTTTCATTCCTGGAGATCCTTTTGTCTCTCTCTATGTCAGCTTCTATGAGTTCCTGTTCTCTGGTTTCAATTCCATCAATGGCCTCTTGCATTCTATCCATTCTGCTTATAAACCCTTCCAGAGTTTGTTTCATTTCTGCGATCTCCTTTCTGGCATCTGTGATCTCCCTCCGGACTTCATCCCATTTCTCTTGCGTATTTCTCTGCATCTCTGTCAGCATATTTATGATTCTTATTTTGAATTCTTTTTCAGGAAGACTGGTTAGGTCTGTCTCCTTCTCTGGTGTTGTCTCTGTGATCTTTGTCTGCCTGTAGCTTTGCCTTTTCATGGTGATAGGAATAGTTTGCAGAGCTGGAGCGATTGACGGCTGGAAGGACTTCCTTTCTTGTTGGTTCGTGGCCCTCCTCTCCTGGGAGAACAGCGGCCTCTAGTGGCTTGTGCTGTGCAGCTGCGCGCAGACAGGGTTTCTGCTTCCTGCTGGGCTGCTATGGAGTTAATCTCCGCTGTTGCTGTGGGCGTGGCCTGGCTCGGGCAGCTACTCCAAAGTGGTGGAGTCGCGTTGGAGCAGGAGCTGCTGGGAGGCTATTTATCTCAGTAAGGGGCCTCCCTTCTCCCTGCAGCCCAGGGGTTAGGGTGCCCAGAGATCCCCGGATTCCCTCCCTCTGGATTAAGTGTCCCGCCCTGCCCCTTTAAGACTTCCAAAAAGCACCCGCGAAAACAAAACAACGACCACCAAAAAAAAAAAAAAAAGGAAAAAAATTTTTAAATTAAAAAAAAAAAAATTTTTAATTAAAAAAAAAAGGTGGTCGCTCGTTTTTCTTTATTCTCCGGTGCCCGCCTTGGGCCTCTGCTCACCGGTCTTGCTGCCCTGTTTCCCTAGTATTGGGGTCCCTATCCCTTTAAGACTTCCAAAAAGCGCTCGCCAAAACAAAACAGCAAAAAAGCAAAAAAAAAATGGTTGCGCGCTTTTCTCATGTCCTCTGACACCCAGCCTCCGGTGCCTGCTCACTGTTCTTGCTGCCCTGTTTTCCTAGTATCGAGTGCCCTGCACTCTGGCCCGGATGGCGGGGGCTGGGTGTTCGGCAGTCCTGGGCTCCATCTCCCTCCAGCTCTGCCTGCTCTTCTCCTGCAGGGAGCTGGGGGGATGGGCGCTCGGCTCCCCCGGTCCGTGGCTTGTATCTTACCCCCTGGACGAAGCGCTGGGTTCTCTCAGGTGCAGATGTGGTCTGGATATTGTCCTGTGTCCTCTGGTCTTTATTCTAGGAAGGGTTGTCTTTGTTATATTTTCATAGATATATGTTGTTTTGGGAGGAGATTTCCACTGCTCTACTCACGCCACCATCTTCCACCCCTCCTCAATAGTTTCTTTTAAAAGGTGCTTAAGATGGCCGTACCCTGGACTGCTGGGATGTTTCAAAATGTCTTGAAGTTGTCTTATACTTGAATGCAATTGGACTAGATGCAATTTCTAGGTTGCATTATATAAATTTTCTAGATTGCATAATTATCAGATATTGTTCCATTTTCTTCTAGCTTTTGCTGCTGCCTTGAAGAAGTCAGAATCAACATGATGCATCCCTCCTTTCACTGGTAAGTTTCACATTAAGGAATCCTCCCTTAATCTTTGACTTTCAGTAATTATAAGAATCTGTTAATCAGAATTTTCTTATTTTCTAATGTATTATAACAGAGTACATATTTATATGGTTGACATGTTTATAAATGTATATGTTTATACATATGCACAGTTTATAAATATATCATGTTTATACATATATATGTATAAAATATACATGTTTGGGTAGATGTGTATATGTGATGTTGCTAAGCACATGAGAAAGAATATGAAGTAGCTTTATTTATTACATCTTGCACTAAAAAAAATCAGTAGAATAAAAATTATATGCATTAGAATACAGCATAGGTATAACTTTGGAAGGAAAATGTCCTAGTTCCCTAATTTATGGCATTCTTAACCCTTACAAATCTACTCCATCCCACACGATGCCCCGAATCCAAATTCATGTCCCTGAGATTACTTGCAACCTAGGCTCTGGCATCTGTTTTAGTTTTAGAAGTCTATGATAATTTCTCACATATATATAAGGGAAAAAATGTATTTTACTGATATTTTGATATTAGTAAATCAATGATTAATGCAGATTTTTTATGCATAATAGCTTAGAAGGTGAAAATGGCCAAGAGTTAAGATTAAGATAAATTGACAAATTAAACATTAAAAGTGAAGATATCCCATAAAAGTAACTTCAAACTAACATACTTTGAAAATTAATGATTTTATAAATGGATATATGTCATAATATTAAAATTGCAGAGAATTATATATTGTACTTCTATTTTAAGTTAATTGCACTGAATTATAATTTCTGTATTTTACAGTAAATTTAATGTCCTTTATTTTTCCATAAATTGCAAGACAAAAACATAAATGTAGATATATTTTAAATCTATTTTAAAGCCAAGCATCTGTAGTTTGCTTTATGACCTTACTGAATTAGAATCTAGTAAAATAAAACCAGTATTTCAATTCAAATGTTTCTAGATACATGTCCTTCTGTCCTTTAAAATAGAGCTTTTAGATGAATTAATTGCTTTCCTTTAAATTTTAACTGAAAATTTAAACTCCAGTTTGAAATAATGCCAGAAAAATGAGCTTTAAAGATATGATTTTATTGAACCTGGGAGAGATTGTGATGTAATTAGTAAAATAATAAATGAAATAGATGTAGATTTTGATATGAACAAAGAAAATAAATTGCTCATTAGAACCCTGAAAGAGCTAATACTTTTTCCTAAGTGACTGAAGTACTATTGAATATGCGAATAGATTTAGGATAGAGCTGAAGTTAGTCTTCTACTTTGCCAAAAATAGCATTGCATTGTGAGATTAGGCAAGCTTTACAAATGTGTTGCAATCTTAGGAGATCATTCACATTATAGTGGTGACTGTTCCTGATTTTTTTCAGTAAATGATAAAAGAGAATTAATAATAAAAGATGGACTTGATGTGCAATGTTCGGTATAATGCATCTATCTATTAAAATTACTGTTTCTTACACTTCACCACAGTCATCAAATGCCACACTTGATTTCTAGCATACAAACCTTTAGCACCTATCTACTTAAATATTTTCTTTTAAAATCTGTTTATTTTGAATGCAAAGGATCATTTTGCTACATAAGCACTTTTGTAATTTCTGCTTGGGGAAAATTTGAGAAAGAGCACATTTACATAGTCTAAGAGGAGTTTGCATCTGTAAGAAGGTCGCATTGAATTATATACTGCTTCACTGTTTACTTCAAAGGGAGTTTTCCAGAAGCCTAAGTATATGCATCTATAAGTATATTCCCATCTAATGAGGAGAGGGGAAAACTTAAGCACCAATGATCAGATATGTGGAAAAGTAAATTAATCAGCACCAAGAGGGAGTAAGCCCCTTCACTTCAAATTTCTAAGCTGTGTTTGAATCACTATCTGTCAGGTTATGTCAACAGAATCCGTTACTAAATGGGCAGTCCTGTTATCAATGGGAGAAAAGCCCTACCTCCCATTTAAAAAAATTAATAGACTTGGTTTCTTAGAGCAACTTCAGGTTTACAGGAATATTAAACAGAAAGAATAGAGAGTTCTTAAATGCAATCTCTCATTTCCTTCTCATAGTTTTCCCTATTATTGACATCTTGGATGGGTGTTGTACATTTGTTACAACTGATGAAAATTAATTAATTAATGGGATGATATTGATACATTATTGTGTTGTACAGTTCTATGGATTTTGTCATTTATCTGCCAGTATAGTATCGTATGGGTAGTTTCACTGCCCTCAAATCTGCGATCCATCCCCTCCCCACTTTCTGTCCCAACCCAAACACTGGTAACCACTAAGCTTGTGTTCCTTTACAAAAGAAAGTCCCTTTTATGATTCAATGCTGTTTACTCTTTAATTAAAATACTACAGAGATCATGCATACTTAATAAGTTTAAGCAAGAAAGCACATGAGGAAGTGGAAGCCCTGAGTGTTCCACACAAGACTCCACACACAGTGTGGAAATTTTAAAAATGGATTCACAGGCTATTACATATGGAGCAGGAGCTGTGAGATCAAAATTTTCAGGTTTCCAGAACTGAAGGTAAGAAGAGATTTCCAACTGTATTAAATTGCTATGACATATATCAGGGAACCTACCTAAATGAAAAAAGAAGCCTTGTTACAATAATTTTCTGAAATGCAGAGGGAGCTCCCTAGTTCTTATTATTTTTCTACTCTAGACAACACAATCTTGAATAACAGATATTCATTTACAATAAAATCAAGGTATTATTTAAATGGAACTGTTACAAAGAAATGTATCATTGAAAATGACTAACATGATAATACTTAAAAACTTTAAGCATCTACTTATATGGTCAATATAAATATTAATTATGTACAATGAAGTATATTTTATAAATAATGGGCTTCTGACACATATTTGCATTTCTATCCTTACTAGGAACATGTTTTAAACTTTAAAACAGATGATGACCAAGAGAAGTATTGCTGTATTGATTAGGGCTAGATTCCACTACTTCTATTTTCCAAATTCTCAGATTCTTTTCTGTATCTACTCTGCAGTTGTTTTCTCTCTCCTGGTTGGAGCTGGAATGTTGCTTCTTTGTTCCAGGTCCTTTATTACTAGAGCATATATCATTTAGAGTGGCGGATGTGTTTTTGGAAAAGAGAGCTCACACTGACTCTCTGAGTCATCATGACATGTTCCCCATGGAAAGGATTTGGCTTTTTCCCATCTCTTCAGTGTTTCTGAAGCCACAGTGAGCTTCTGGCAGTTGTTTCTTCCAGCTGCTCATCATACACATTTTAGTCATGACAGGAGACTTTAGTGTTTCTTATGACCTACATATTGCCAGAAGATTTCCATCAGTTAATCCCTAACTTTCAGCTAATGTTTACCCTGTGATTTCTAGACCTCTTCTCTGACAGGTGTCTTGAATAGCTAAAAACCTTGCAGCATGATACTTTCCCTTGTTTCTGTGTCAAAGGTCCAGTGGTATCACCTTTGCCCCTATTGTGGCTCATGCCATCAAGTAGAGTACAAACTAATTGGGAGATACGATAGAGAAGCTATAAAAAAGTAAACAATACATGGTCAATTCAAGATAGCACATTAGCTCGGAGCATTTGCAAATGGAATATTTGAGCTCATGAGCTTGTCATGTCAGCTGTTGGATATTCCGGCATACCAAGTCTAATTGCCCCTGAGGATACAATAATATCTATATGAACAAAATAAAAATAATAATATACTATAATTGTCTTTAGGAAAATATTTGGAAGCTTTCAAATTCTATGTTGTGTTGGATGGCATTAAGTGAGGTATATGTATATCTGATTTTGATCTTGCTCAAAAAAATCTGAAGTATAGAAATTTTGTAAGTCATAATGCTAAATTTGCTTCCCTCCAAACTATACAGTAAAAGGTTTGCCACTTACATCGCAATGAGCATCTTTCTTTTTAGGTAATGTTAGCATACGGTTAGGCTGCAGTACATACAAATGCATATAAATATCAAACCACTAGATGAATTCTTGTTTTCATTTTATTCTGATTATGAGAATAGGAATTCTACTCATTCGGGGAGCTAGAACTTTAAAGTTACTTGATTCAGTTGAATGATCAAGGAAAAAGGAATCAACATATAATCAGTAATCTTCAAAATAATGCAATAGTAATGCTAACAGTAATAATGATATAATAATAATAAAATGATAACTAACAATTAAAAAAATAAAACACATAACCAAAATAATAAACCAACTTTAACAGTGTCAAGATCAACCTTCAGTTTCATTTAGTTCTCATGGTATTCCTTGAAGTATAACATTTTTATCTCCATTATAAAAGAGAATCCTGAGACTTTGAAGTGTTAAATCTTTTGTCCCATAACAACTGGCCATGCAATGGTAGGGCCAAACAAAAAACGAGTCCCATGTTACTCAAAATCTCATATTTTCAATCTCTTTATTAAACTAGATGCAATGATATTGTTTTTAAATGACAAATTCATAGAAGTAATTTACATAGATAGCTTGGAATAGTAATTTAGCAAAGAAATATCCTGAATGGCATTTCCATGTATTCTTAAAGATATGAAATATATATTTATAATTTATTATATCTATAAGTACTCTTAATTTATAAAACTTGGACATTTGTATTATCTCTTTTACAATGAGTATGAAAGAAAACAATCTTTTCTCTTTTTTATTATAAAATCCTAGTCATTTAAAAATGTCAGAAGAGAGAATTATACTAAGAACTGTTTAATCATTCAATTATTTTATTTAGTAGTTTCCAGTAATGTTTTGTTTATTTCTAAGTTTGTATTCATATACACAGGTACACCCACATGCAAATATATAATCATTCCCTTCATTACAGAAGTGGTATCATACCTAAATTTTTCATTGAATATTATATCATGTGACTTACACAAATTATAATTATTGTTTATGTCTTAATTTATTAAATATTTTCCTACCATGCTAGATTATATATTTCCAAACACACCATACTTAAACATGAAATATTTGAAGCTTTTTTCTAATATCAAAAGCAAAATAAGGATAATGCCTATAAGTGATAATATACAATGTATTTTGGGAAAGAAGAAATTAAACAGACATTATTAATAGTTGACATGATGTTCTATCTATAAAATCTGAAGGAAGACACTGGAAAGATTCTAGAATTAATGAGAGGTCAGCTATATATCATGTTAAAATTTTAAATGAACCATTATTACAAAAGTAATAGAACAGAAAATTAATTGAAGGAATGATATTGATACCTTATCCTTTACTAAATTCTATGGCTTACATTAGAATTCAGTTGCTGTGTTGTACAGTTTTACAGTTTTTATCATTTATCTACCATCCCTGAGTTTTGTTAATACTGAGAAGGGCATAGAGACAAAGAAAATAAATTGTTAGTACCTTTGCAGGCAATTAATCAAACCTCATTTGACTTTTTTGAATACCATATGGATTTGTCAGTTACATGAGTCAAAAAGTTCTCTATTTTTTTGTTTAGGCCAATTGGGTTTTCTGTCTTCCCCAACATATAGCATTTCTAAAGAGTACACATGCAAGATCAACAGTAATATATGCCTCTCATGTGAAGTCTAGGAGTGGAGAATATATAGGGCTGAGCTTTGAAAGTAACATTTTGCTTGTGTTCTTTCTATATTTTTTATACTTTCCAATTTTTACATTTTCAATTTCCTTCATGTGCTGATCATGAAATAAATGTCAATAACTTAAAAAAAAGTTTAATATGATATTTAGATTGAAGAGTAAAGTCATACATTTTGATTTTATCTTTGCAAGTTAGGGAACAAATATACACTATTATTTATCCTTGAAGGCTCTCCTCTCTATTTGAAATATCCTTAATAGAATCTTCTTGTTTACTTTCCTTGGCTTACACTTAGTGAGTTGTTTTAGGTGGAGTTATTATTTTCTTTTTTTTAATTGAAGTATAGTTGACATAAAATATATTAGTTTCAGGTTACAACATAGTGATTCACAATTATGTACATTTCAAAATGTTCACCACAATAAATATAGTTACCGTTGTCATTACAAAGTTATTACAATGTCATTGACTTTATTCTCTATGTTGTACTTTTCATTCCTGTGAGTTATTTGTTTTATAATTGGGAGTTTTTACCTCTTTATTCCATTCACATATTTTTCCCATTCCCCTACCCAAACCCTTTTGGCAACCACCAATTTGTTCTCTTTATTTATGTGTCTATAGGTTTTGTTTGTTTTGTTTTTTATAGTCCACATATCTATTCCATCCATAGATACATAGGTTGCTTCCATATCTTGCCTATTGTGAATAAGGCTGCAGTAAGCATAGGGAGACATACCTTTTCAAATTCGTGTCTTCATTTTCTTTAGGTAAACACCCAGAAGTAGAATTACTGAGTCGTGTATTTTTAGTTTTTTAAGGAACCTCCAGACTGTTTTCCATTATCAGATGTATCATTGGCAAATATCTTGTCCCATTTTGATTGCCTTTTCATTCTGTTGATAGTTTCTTTTGCTGTGCAGAAGCTTTTTAGTTCACTGTATGTCTGCATGTTTATTTTTGTTTTTGTTTCCCTTACCTGGGAAGATACATCCAGAAAAAAATGCTGAGGCCAATGTTGAAGAGTTTAATTGCCTTTGTTTTCTTTTAGGAGTTTTATGATTTCAGGTCTTACCTGTAGATATTTAAGCCATTCATAATTTATTTTTGTGAGTGATGTAAGAGAGCAGTCCAGTTTTATTCTTTTGAATGTGGATATCCAATTTTCCCAACACCATTTATTAAAGACACTATCTTTTCTTCATTATATATTCTTACCTCCTTTGTCATATATTAGTTAATCACATAAGCATTGGTTTATTTCTGGGCTATTTTGTTCCATTGATCTGTATGTCTATTTTTATGGCAGTACCATACTGTTACTATTGCTATAAAGCATAACTTGAAATCAGAGAGCATGATACCTCCAGCTTTTTTTTCTTTCTCAAAAGTTTAGGCCATTTGGGGTCCTTGTGGTTCCATACAAATTGTAGGATATTTTTTTCTGTTTTGGCAAAAAATGCCATTGGTATTTTGATAGGGATTATATTTAACCTGTAGGTTGTTTGGAGTAGGATGGACATTTAAAAAATATTAATTATTTTAATCCATGAGCACAGTGTATCTTTTCATTCATATGTGACATCTTCAATTTCTTTCATCAATGTCTTACAGTTTTGCAAGTTATAAGTTGTCTTATAAGATAATGTAAGTTAACATTTACTGTAAACTATATCTTGTTTATTGTTGTCTTATAAGATAATGCAAGTTGTCTTATAAGCTAATGCAAGTTAACATTTACTACAAACTATCCTGGCAAATGGCTATGCATTCAAAGTCATTATCTTATAAATTCCTCCAGACATTCTATAAATTAAGTATTACTAGGAATAAATGAATTTTATTTTGGATGTTGTAAACCTTTAGAGTCAAATAGTCATACTTTAAGTTCAGACAATTTTTCTGACCATTGTTTTGAGTTTTGTTAATATCCCAATTTTTAAACTGTATTTCTCCAGAGCAACTTAGTTGTGCTAGGTTGACTACCTCATATACTTTGTGACTCCTCCATTCTACTCTACATTTTAGACTATCTTATTAAAGATATCTACAAATCACTGATTCGGTTTTCTATTTTACAAAACTCTTATTTTCTTTATTATGTATAAAAAATCTGCTAGTGCCTTCTAAGTTCTTGATTTTCAGTCCTTCCTTATCACATTTATCTCTTACATTTCATTCCATTTTCCATTCATTTTACGCCTTAAATCTTTCCTGTTCCATTCTGCTGAAGTTTCACAAAAAACATATTATTTCCTATTAGAATTATAGTTTCTTATATTTTCTTCTTTTTAATTTGAGGACTACTTAAAGGATTTCTACTCTAAACTTGAGCTTTTCATGTAAATTTTCCTTCCTTGTAAGATATTTTTGTTTTGTTCCCTCTGTTTCTGTTATGACATCAAAACATAAGTAGAATTCTAATGTGTTTTAATGATGTGTGCTAAAAGACAGGGGAATAATTTCTTTAGCCCTGCTCTGTCCGTGTAATGCATATTGAACCCTTCCCTCTTGTCAGAATAGCGTTGTCTCTAGTTGTCAGCCCAATGTCCAGAGAAATGTATTTCTCTGGACATTGGGCTGAATTATTTAGCTTGACTTACTAACTTTAGATGAGGATGTCTCCTAACTCTGTGGCTTGATTTTGGAATTTGAAAAAAAAATTAACAATATAGACCATTGCAATCCCCATTTGTCCCTACTTTCAGAACTCTCTCCCCAAGTTTGTTTGTACTTTAATTACAGGAGTTTTGTTACCCATATGAGATATTTTAGTATTAGTCCCTTACCTTTCTCTTTTCTACAAAAACCAAGGTTAATCATAAACAGGATATTATCAAGATTTTCTGTTTTCCATACTGTTGTATCCAAAGTTCTAATAACAAAGAGGATACATATTGTTATGGCTACTTGAGAATTCATCACCCATACCAGAAAAAGAATAGCTATAAGATTTTCCTATAGGGCTTTAGAAAGTGAAGATAGACTAATGGTTCTGCTAATCTACTTTCTTGCCTGGATGTTTGCTTTATGCCATGACATACAGCACAACATGTAATCTATTGCTTCTTTCAGTCAAATTCCACTGATCTTGTATTAAGTAAATTCCCTCCTTCCAGATACATGCAGAGAGTTGCATTTCAACCAAAGATTTTTATGTTTTTTTCTTTATTACATCCATAGATTCTGTTGGAAGTTACAGGGGCTGGATCAGATGATATTTTTAAAACAAATTATTACTTTCTAAGCATAATTTTAACATTACTGGAGAAGGCTTGCTCTTTGAGAAAAGATCTAAGGGAAATACATGTTGTCAATCTACTGTAAATTATGGGATTGTGATAGACATTTAAAATGTCACAGTTTCTTGGATTTAAAGATAAAAGTCAGTTGCAGTCTTTCTGTTTTTTTGTAATTTTTATGTCTATTTTTAAGAAAAGCATGGCACAAGTATGAGTATAAATTTAGTTTTGCAAACAGTATCTATGAAAGTGAAACAAACACTATTATATGCCTGTGTTTACTTTGCTTACATAAAAGTCATTCGTAGAGGAGGAAGTTTTGCATCTGTAGAACTCAAAAGTGATTCCTCTAGTGGTAACTCCAAATGCATAATCTGTTTGCACATCTGTCCTGACTTTTAGGATTATGATCTCTGACATGAAGAGTGTAGCTGACTATTGCTTCTGGTTTGGGAAATACATAAAGGTTTTAAAGTGCTAACAGTGAAGAGAGTGGGAGTCAAGGCATTCTGTAATGACTTCAGGAAAGCAGCCAAGAGGAATAGCAATATCATATAAATAAGAAGTGGCTTACGAATGCCAATTTACAATAGTGTGAATGCATGAAAGGATAAAATTAACCACTCTATTGAAGGGATTTCATGAATACAAGGTTGTTTAACAATGGACCAGTAATTTGTAGTATTAGTGGACAAGATTTCATTTATCACCAGTTTCGACCATTTTTAATCATATAGTTTTTTATCCTTAATCACTTAACTTAGGAATGCTCCCGACCACATTTGTTTGCAGCTTTAATACCTGCAGGTCAAAGCTCTCCTCGCACAAGCTGTGGTTATTTAAAGCTATGTGTATAATTAAAAATGAAGCCTGTTTTTTTTTTTGCAAAGATGCAAATTATTGGACCATTAACCTGGACATGACTGGAATGAACCTGCTTGCTTTGAGTTGAGAGAAGAAGCAGATACGGCAGAATAAAATATTTGTGAGAGGCACATTTTCTGACACTTTGATGTGACCCCCACTTCTGCACTGGGGAAGATTGGTGGCTGTGCTGAGATATGGAACCATCAAGTAAGGAGGAGAACATACAAAGATGATCAAGCTTGTGGAGTATCAATATAAATAGATGTGTAGATAGACAGACAGACAGGGGCTAGAAGCATGGATAGGGGTATAGGTATATCCTGAGTACTTGTAAAGGAAATGAAATTGGTAAAGGGGATAAAAAAGGAATCCTTAAGAATAACAGAACAGCATTAGTAGACAGGTGTTAGAAAGCCAAGAGGAGTACAACACAGAGAAAAATGGGCCCCTTGCGTCTACCTGAAGCTCATCAATAAGCTTTACCTAAGTGTAGGTTCAAAAATCAGGACAAGATTAAAGAGTGAATAGAAAGGAAAGGGATACAAACATCACAAATATAAAACTTTTCAGAAGAGGAAACGGGGATTTTAATAAACAAATATGTAATCTGTATTTCTACAAAATATGTAATTGATAGAACAATTGAGAAAAAAGGACTTTCTTATGATGCAAGATATTCCAAAAGATATTACACTAAGTTTATATGCTAGCTGGAATTATTCAGAAAATAAGAAACTACTGATAGCACAGGGAAGATGGACTGTCAAAAGGAGGCTATTTCTTGTGAAAGATCTAAATGTGTGCAGAACATACTCTTTGACAGGAAAAAGGACTGCTCCTAGATCATGTACCAAAAATAAAAGGAGGCAGACGAGTATAGGCACTTTTACAGAACTCAACAGAAATATCTAACCTAACCTGAAAATTCAGAAATGACTAATTGTTCTGTTTTAAAATGAGATATGTGAGAAAATTTAAAGGAATTAGGAAGCATGAGAGAACAGAAGAATATTAGCATAGGATTACTAATAACCACAATTATAATCACAGGTTTTGGAATGATAATAATTATGGATATAAAAGCAATAGGTAAGAGTATAACATTTGTATTATGAAAGCTAGAATTTATTCTTCAACTGGTAGCCCATTATTAGATCTTTTCTCAGAAACTGTGAGAGCACAAAAGCCACATGACTCTATGTAAGAAAATCTCCTCCTTTATTAGCTGTAGTTCTGTTACCAGCACAGGGCAACTGCAATATGTTCAAAAAAAGCTTTAATACAAGCAAAGGGGCTTATCTATTAGATTTTGTACTGAATAAATACAGTTTTAAGTAAATTGAAAAAAGTAACAATTGGAGTAAAAAATATTGCCTTATTGAATGTACCACCTTTAATTGAAACATTTTTACAAATAAATAGCTATATTCCATATGCCCGAACAAGTACTTTTCATTATTAATTTACTTAGTTGAAATAAAATTTTTCTTTGAAAAAAGGAGTTATAAATAGAACAGACTTAGTAAAGATTTAAAAGCTAATCCTTGCAAAAACATGTTCATTTCCTGGAAAAGATGCCTGAACTGTTCATCTTTGTAAATTTTATTCTAAATGATAAAATATTTCAAACTTTCTGAGTCTCAGGAATGTTCAATTGTTTGCTTAAACTACTTTAGCATATTCATATTCTTTATTATGAAAATTAATTCCAAATGATTAGTTCTTATGCTTGAGACATAAGAACCAGTAAGAAGCACATTACTAGTGCTTTCCAAATATTAGGTCAAATTAGCTGTCTTTTATTTTGACTTTTCCAAAAGATTATCAGTAAAGGTAAATAGACATTGCTTTTTCTTTCTCCAAGTGTTTACAGAGGTAATCACCTCTGAGGGAGCATACACATACATGCACAGACAACACTAATTACTAGTCAAAGAAACACAGCACATTGACATTATAAGCTCAATTGACTAATGTATTCCATATGTACTATTTCTCCCCATTTTCTTTTGCTTATTTTATTATTTCAAAAGAGAAGATGCAGTGTTATTTCATCCTTAATTAAGTTTCCTCCAACTGAATATAGAAGTTTGACTTATTTCAATTTTTTAAAAACTACCAACTTTACAATTCCTCTCTCATACATAGTAGAATACTTGTATAAAAATAAGAAGTGACCAAAATAAATCTTTTAATAATACAGAAAAAGTAATGCAAAATAGTACATAATGATTCCATTTTTCATCTATAGTTCCTATAGGGAATTAATAAATAATGTGATTTTAATATTTTTGTTCTGTAGAAAAATAAATTATTTAGTTCAAGTGATCAAAATACTTAGGTCTTTTAAGGAAGAAATTTCAGCAGGTTGTCATGAAGACTGTCAAATGCATTTAATGTGTCTTAGAGTTGTTACAGTAAGATGGATGGTACATAAAAATGGATGCTTCTACTTTTTACTAAATATTGCTTGGGAGGCAACATGGAGCAGTGCAAAGAAAATAAAAAAATCTGAACCTTTAGGTTTCTATGTTGACCTTGTATAAACCAACTTGGGCCATTGGATAGCTACTTTAAACATTTTGCTTTAATATGCTTATCTTTAAAATAAAGGCAAAACCCTCTCTCAGTTTTTATGAGAGAAAGGAAATAAAAAATCCAAGCAAAATTATAAAATATAAAATGTTATTATAATAGTTTCATTTCATGTAATATATATTTATTCCTCTTACATCTATATTTATTTTTAACACCTTATATTCGCCTCTTAAATCCTTCCATCTTGCATGCTAGAAATGATAGCTCATAATGATGAGGCTGACATTTCATTTTGAGAAAAAATATTTCCACTTGCTAAAGTCACAGTCCTTAATGAATGTGTAGGACTTTATTGCTTTACTAATTAAATTAGTACACTCTAAGTAGGCCACTAGAGTTGTAGATTGTATTGTTTTTATGTATTAGAATTATGACTTTCACCATAATTGTTTTTCTTTTCATTTGCAAACCAAAGAGGAACCATGCACCTAAAAATGGCTTACATTCATTACTATGATATATCACTTAAAATACAAACTTGGAGAAGCAAAGAAAATTATAATTTTAGCTCAGAAGCAAATTCTTAAAGATGAATAACTACAAATGCTATCAAATATTAAACCCTGAACTCAAAGATAAGAGAAAAAGTCTTATTCCTGTTACTTATAATCCTATAGTAGAGAAACATGATTGTGGTTTTTTCCCAGTTAGGCTGTTGTTTTGAAGAATTAAAATGGGTTTCATGTACATTTGACATTATGGGAGAAAAAATCCTGAGAAAAGCACATTGCAGTCATTAAACTGTAGCTTCATTCTTACAAAGTAAAATATGGATAATTAAATTCCATATACCAGTATTTCACATGGAATTCTGCTTAGAAAATCCATCTCTTTCAAATATTTGTCACATTTTTTTCTTTTATTAATTTCTAAGGGTTGAGTTAAAATACAAGATATTACTAATGAGTATGAATGAGTATGAAAACATGATTTGGATATTTATGTAAAGAAGTTTTAAAAGTTGAACACCAACTCCAATGTAATTTAAATGGTAGCAACCTTGTCACAGTCTTTTCTCTGCACATTCAAGTTTCATTTCATGTTATCAGACACATCTCTGATATTCTGAATATATACTGTCCGTTGTAATTAATTCTGATGTGTCCCTGGTAAAATTATCCATGTCACGAATGATTTCTGATTTTTATAAGAGCCACATTTCTACAGTATTAATTTTGTTCTTGGAAAAGAGTACTAAATTTATAAGGCCTGTTAAGAAATGTTAAATAATACGACATAATGTACTGTGTACTGTCATCGAGGCATTTGTATAGTGTAATAACTTACTAATAGTTTTAGTACAATAAAATAGCTTGTGTTGTTTCTAAGTAGCTTCCTTAACCATTCAGATCTAAATCAGAAATATAGAGGACATGGTTTTTAAAAAATCCACAAATGTATTTTATACAATAGTGTTATCTAAGAAGATGACATTCATAATTGCCTTGATGTAGCAGGGATATTGAATCATACTCTAAAAGTGAATTGTTCCCGTGATGCTTCATTTTCTCTTCCCATGGGAAGAATATAGTTCAACCAGTCTGGGGAAATTCAGAAATACTTTGTGGCTGGTCTATTGGTTTGAATATGTTACCACGGACCTCCGTATATCCTTCGCTGGTGCCTATCAATGGAAAGTCAGACTAGGGTTTCCAATATATTTAGCCTAAAAACTTTTCTAATCTTCTAGAGTTCATGCAGCCTTAATGCCTATAAATATCAATTGTTATCATGACTTCTAATCATGACATCCTTCAAACACTGGGGATTTTGACATATTTTTGACAGTAAAACTCTTGTTCACCACTTTATCCCTTCTAAATGTTCACAGAATCACACATCATGAAGCAATATACAAATAGGTAATTATATTATTTCATGATGGAGGAAGCAATTGACAACTCCTAAGACATGGATTTATCTATTCAGTTTGGAAAATGAGATTTAAGTTCAAGATTAAAGTGGGTGGCATGAAAGTATGAGGAGCTCAGCCTACCTGTTTCTCAGTGAAACTGGTGAAAAATTCTAAAAAGCAAAACAAAAACAACCATTTAGTGTCTCTGTAAATGGCCCTAAGAGCATCTAGCTAATGAATTAACATTTATTCAATAAAACCTACTAAAATTTGGTAAGAACTGTGAGATTCTATGGAATTTGAGTCAATAACTCTATCCTGCATCCAAAATCAGTGTGATGGAAATTCCGCTGTAATTGGGAGAGGTACAGCTAAGAGCAAAAGCCTCCCTCCTTCTGTTCCGTGTTCCCAGTGGGAGGTATCTCCCTGGGAAGGACAAACAAAAGTGTTTCTCATCTTGTCCACAGCTTCCTGTTGCTGAGTTTAAGGTCCCCAGGAGTGCGGCAAAGAGGTGTAGGCTCCATTCGTCCTCCTACCCTACAGTGGGACACAGGCTCATAGTCCCCACTCATGGGAGAGAACCTACCTTAGGTGCAGTGTCACTGAGAATACTGGGGGCCCATTTACCTTTGCCTAGGATGGTGGGTTGGGGGTTTCACATTAAGAAAGGTAAGCAGGAGAGATCTGGGGCTATTGTACCACCAACCAATGAGCACTTGACTCCTAAAGCAGGAGTGTCACTCAAATATTGACCATACCATCCCAGGGCTGTGTCAGAGAATTTTCCCCAGGGGGCATAGCAGGTCATAGAACAGAGAGCGAATCTCTTTCCTAAGAAACTGACTTTATTTGCAGAAGTGTGGAAAGGTCAACCTAAGGGTGCTTTTAAATACAGTAAAGGTTGTGTTCAAAGATAATTAGGAAATGATTGATATATTCATTGGTGTTACAGGCTAGCTGTTGGCTTTGCACTAAAAATTAAATGAATCCACCTTCCTGTATGTCATCCACTTTTTCAAAGCACTGTTGGATACATAATAATATCACAAATATTGCCCTACACACAAAAACATTCAACTGACTATGACTCCTGTAGCAGTATAACTTTCTCTGCATATGAGATACTTTTCAATGAGATAATATATTTCTGCTGCTAATGACTAATCCAACAAAAAACTAAGATATAACAATAGTAAGTATTCAGTGATTAAATTATATACTGTATTAGGAGAATATATTACATTTACTACATATATATATATCTACCTATAAAGTAAGTGTGTTTGCTAATATCATTTCATTGAAAGGTTATGAGGTAAGTGCTATTATTATAGAAGAGAAAATTGATGCATGGGGGAGTCAGCCAAATTATTCAGCTTCTGAGACAGAATGCAATAAAATACAAGTATTCATTCCTGCATATAGAGTAATTCTGTAAATGATTCTGAACTAACAGAGAAGATCGACCTTATTAAGTCAGACTAAAAAAAAGAAGATATCTTACTAAGAATTAACTTTTACTAGTATTTTTGCCAACATGAGAATCTGAAATATTTTCCAGAAATGTATCTCCAGTACAAGAAGGAAACAGATTGCAATCTAACTGCTCTTTCTACTTAGCTTAACAAGCTTCCTTTCTGGCCTCATTTCAGCACACTTCCTCAAGCATATATACTGCATAGCCTGTACTTCATGACATACCCTCACATGCCATATCCTTTACTTATGAATTACTACATAGGTGTCTCTTAGTTGGAAGTATTCTTTCCTTCTCCCCAACACATTTCCAAATTTAATACCCAATTCAAAAGACATCTTTTTTTCTGAGATGTCTCAGTGTTCTTTGGTAATGAACTTCTCTTTCCCACTTTACCCTCATCACACTTTATGTTGATATTGTCCTGATTGTTTACTTAGACAACCCTCTAAATTTTAAGATATTTATATGCTTGGACCATGTTATATAATTTTCAGTATCCCAGGTCAACCCAGATACATGACACATAATAGTGTCTATTTTTTTAATGAATGTATGTATCCATTGAGAAATTTGCAAGTCTCTATAGTTTCAATGTTTTTGTAACATGCTATCTTGTTTTCTCACATTCAAAAATGATGAGGCAAAAATGACTTTCAGTCTTTTCTTTATAATTAAGGTATCATTGATATACACTCTTATGAAGGTTTCACATGAAAAACAATGTGTTTACTACATTCACCCATATTATCGAGTCCCCCTCATGCCCCCATTGAAGTCACTGTCCGTCAGTGTAGTAATATGCCACAGAGTCACTACTTGTCTTCTCTGTGCTACACTGTTTACCCCATGACCCCCCCGTACTATGTGTACTAATCATAATACCCCTCAATCCCTTTCTCCCTCCCTCCCCACCTGCCTTCCCCTACCTCTCCCCTTTGGTAACCGCTAGACGTTTTAAACTGTTACACTCATTTCATTATAAATTATAAATTAGAGAAATTATCTATCAGTAGAAAGTATACCATTCTTAAACTCTAGGCTAATATTGTACTGATCTTGATCTTGATTTTTTTTTTTTTGCCTTTGACTTAATAGTGCTTTCATAGAATTTTCTTAGGATGTTAAGAAATATGATTTGGACAAGCTTATTATTTCCTATTTCCATAATCAGTGATATAATTTAAAAAATACTCAACTGAAATGTAGTATCTATTAGTAGCAACAATATATAAAATCATTTCCTCTAATCTCAGCCAGAAATCAGCACCTAGAGTGTTTTTAAAATTTTGTAGAAGGTATTTCCCTACTGAAGTTTTAACTACCATTTTCTCTTTATTGTCATTATAGATTAATTGACATTGACAGTGATGGCCTTTAAGGTCTTTCTATAGGAAAAAAAAAATTATTCTGTCCAAAGTACTTTTCTTTTCCTTATATTCTTGAACAATGATTGTATTTCTTTATAGAACCAACAGAGAAATCTTCCATCAGATGAAAACAAGCCATGAATCTTAACACATAGCTGATGATGTATCCCTGAACAGACATTATCCATGACAGATAAGAACATTTCTCTAGATATTATTACACTGGCCCTTTCTCTCTCCTCTGTTCTTATTCCTTCTCTCACTCCATCTACCCACTTCATTTATTCTATAATAATTTCTGACAACAGAATCTTATTAGGATGATCTTCCAGTTCATTAACAGCTTAACAATTTGTAGAGATTATTTTCCTAACTTACACTATTGTTAATATCTTACATATTTGTATATCAGACATTTTATAAAAATGATGTGTGACTCATAATAAACATTCGTGTATTAGGTATGTAGAGTTATATGGCTTAATTTTTACATGTACACATTACTTATATCTATTCTTGGTTTAATTAGGATAACATTAAAAAATTATCAAAAGAACAAAAATCATAAGAATTGCACTTGAGATGAGTTTTGGTATGGACAGAAATATACTAGTCATTGCATTTATTTTAGAACCATTTTACTTTTAATATTTTTATAAATAACTAGTTTTTGAATAGTGTTACTCTTCTTTTACACCTAAGAATTTTCAAAGAAAGTGTTTGCATCAAAATAATCATTTGAGATTGACAGTTTGTTATATTGCAATAATAGATTATGGCACATAGAGGAATGAAAAGAAGTATTATTTTAAAGGAAAAGTTTGATACCATATTAACTTATAATTTAGAGGGCTTCTGGAGAATTAATTGTAATTATTTTATAGTGTAAAAAAACCCTTAGGTAGATTAAAGATGGCGGTGTGAGAGGAGAGACAGAGCCTTTCTCCTAAAACTGGATACAATTAGAAAATTTAATTGGCAAAACTAATCCTGAGAGAGCAACAGGAAAGACGATGGCATCAGACTGCACACACCTGAAGAAAAGAACAGACCTCACCGAACGGGGTAACGTACCAGAGCTGTGGCTCCGCGGGACCCGAGCCCTTCCCCTACCCCAGCTCACCGGTGGAAGGAAGAGAAACGGAGCAGGGAGGGAGTGGAAGGCCTGGGACTGCTGAATACCTAGCTCCAGAGATATGCCCTGGGAGCACAAACCTACATTTCATGGTGCTTTCATGAGACTCTCATGACTACCAGGTTGGAAAGTTAATACAAGCAGAGTTCCTGGGGAGACTGGGATTCTGGCTCCTTGAGGAGAGCAGGGATCCATATCCAGCTGCTCTGGGACAAAATCTTATACCTGTGTGACCGGCCCACTGGCTAAGGCAGTGGAGACAGGCACAGGAGCCAGGAGCGGGGGAAGAGCTCTTTCCTCCCCCCAGGTACAAGTACCGCTCCCCTGCGAAACCCGATACTGCTTCAGGGACTAAGCAGCTCCAGAATAGAGCTTCTGGACACTAGAGGGCACCATATACAAACATGAAACCCCAAAGGAACCTTCTCCAGAGTAAAAATATTAATACAACTCCCAAGAAAGATTTAAATGATATGGACCCGGTGACTCTTCCAGAAAGGGAGTTCAAAATAAAAATCATCAACATTCTAATGGAGGTATGGAAAGACATCCAAGAACTCAGGAATGAATTCAGGTCAGAGATCCAGTCATTGAAGAGCACAATAGAGGGTACTAAAAGCAGGTTGGATACAGAGGATGAGAAAATAAATGGAATAGAAACTAGAGAAGAGGAATACAAAGAAGTGGAGGCACAGAGAGAAAAAAAGATCTCTAGAAATGAAAGAATATTGAGAGAACTGTGTGACCAATCCAAGCGGAACAATATTCTCATTATAGGGATACCAGAAGAAGAAGAAGAAGAGAGAGAAAGGGATAGAAAGTGTCTTTGAGGAGGTAGTTGCTGAAAACTTCCTCAATCTGGGGAAGGACATAGGCTCTCAGGCCATGGAGATCCACAGGTACCCCAACACAAGGGACCCAAGGAAGACAACACCAAGGCACATAGTAATTAAATGGGAAAGATCAAGGTAAAGGACAGACTGTTAAAAGCAGCCAGAGGGAGAAATAAGATCACATACAAAGGAAAGCCCATCACACTAACATCAGACTTCTTAGCAGAAACGTTACAGGCCAGAAGGGAGTGGCATGATGTATTTAATGACAGGAAACAGCAGGGCCTGGAACCAAGATTACTTTATCCGGTGACATTATCATTTAAATTTGAAGGAGGGATAAAACAATTTCCAGATAAGCAAAAGCTAAGAGAGTTTACTTCCCAGAAACCATCTCTGCAGCCTATTTTGGAGGGACTGCTATAGATGGAAGTGTTCCTAGGGTTGGATAGCTGTCACCAGAGGTAGTAAAACCACAGTAGGAAGGGTGGAGCAGCTGATTGCACGGCAAATGCAAAATTAAACTGACTATCCCCAAAATCAATCAAGGGATAGACAAAAAGTACAGAATTTGATACCTAATATATAAAGAATGAAGGAAGAAGAAAAAGGAGGAGAAATAGAAAAGAACCTTTAGATTGGGTTTGTAACAGCATACTAAGTGACTTAAGTTAGACACTTAGATAGTAAGGAAAGTAACCTGGAACCTTTGGTAACCAGGAATCTAAAGCCTGAAATGGCAATAAGTACATACCTTTCGATAATCACCCTAAATGTAAATGGACTGAATGCACCAATCAAAAGACAAGGGGTCACTGAATGGATGAAAAAAGAAGACCCATCTACCATCTATATGCTGCTTATAAGAGACTCACCTCAAACCCAAAGACATGCACAGACTAAAAGTCAAGGGATGGAAAAAGATACTTCATGCAAACAATAGGGAGAAAAAAGCAGGTGTTGCAGTACTAGTATCAGACAAAATAGACTTCAAAACAAAGAAAGTAACAAGAGATAAAGAAGGACATTACATAATGATAATGGGCTCAGACCAACAAGAGGATATAACCATTATAAATATATATGCAACCAACAAAGGAGCACCAGCATATGTGAAACAAATACTAACAGAACTAAAGGGGGGAATAGAATGCAATTCATTCATTTTAGGAGACTTCAACACGCCACTCACCCCAAAGGACAGATCCACTGGGCAGAACATAAGTAAGGACACAGAGGCAATGAACAACACACCAGAACAGATGGACCTAATAGACATCTATAGAACTCTACACTCAAAAGCAACAGGATACACATTTTTCTCCAGTGCACATGGAACATTCTCCAGAACAGACCACATACTAGGCCACAAAAAGAGCCTCAGTAAATTCCAAAAGATTGAAATCCTACCAACCAACTTTTCAGACCACAAAGGTATAAAACTAGAAATAAATTGTACCAAGAAAGCAAAAAGGCTCACAAACATGGAGGCTTAACAACACGCTTCTAAATAGTCAATGGATCAATAACCAAACTAAAATGGAGATCCAGCAATATATGGAAAGAAATGACAGCAACAACACCAAGCACCAACTTCAGTGGGACGCAGCAAAAGCAGTCTTAAGATGAAAGTATATAGCAAACCAGGCATATTTAAAGAAGGAAGAACAAACCCAAATGAATAGTCTAATGTCACAATTATCAAAATTGGAAAAAGAAGAACAAATGAGGCCTAAAGTCAGCAGAAGGAGGGACATAATAAAGATCAGAGAAGAAAAAAACAAAATTGAAGAGAATAAAACAATAGAAACAATCAATGAAACCAAGAGCTGGTTCTTTGAGAAAATAAAATAAATAAGCCTCTAGCCAAATTTATTAAGAGAAAAAGAGAATCAACACACATAAACAGAATCAGAAACGAGAAGGGAAACATCATGACAGACCAAACAGAAATACAAAGAATTATTAGAGACCACTATGAAAACCTATATGCTAAGAAGCTGGAAAACCTAGAAGAAATGGACAACTTCCTAGAAAAATACAAACTTCCAAGACTGACCAAGGAAGAAACACAAAATCTAAACAATCCAATTACCAGCAAAGAAATTGAAGCGGTAATCTAAAACCTACCCAAGAACAAAACCCCTGGGTCAGATAGATTTACCTTAGAATTTTATCAGACATACCAAGAAGATATAATTCCCATTCTCCTTAAAGTTTTCCAAAAAATAGAAGAGGAGGGAATACTCCCAAACTTATTCTGTGAAGCCAACATCACCCTAGTACCAAAACCAGGCAAAGACCCCACCAAAAAAGAAAATTACAGACCAATATCCCTGATGAATGTAGATGCAAAAATACTCGATAAAATGTTGGCAAACTGAATTCAAAAATATATCAAAAGGATCATACACCACGACCAAGTGGGATTCATCCAAGGGATGCAAGGATGGTACAACATTTGAAAATCCAGCAACATCATCCACCACATCAACAAAATGAAAGACACAAACCACATGATCATCTCCATAGATGCTGAAAAAGCATTTGACAAAATTAAACATCCATTCATGATAAAAACTCTCAGCAAAATGGGTATAGAGGGCAAGTACCTCAACATAATAAAGGCCATATATGATCAACCCACAGCCAACATCATACTGAAAAGCGAGAAGCTGAAAGCTTTTCCTCTGAGATCGGGAACAAGACAGGGATGCCCACTCTCCCCACTGTTATTTAACATAGTACTGGAGGTCCTAGCCATGGCAATTAGACAAAACAAAGAAATACAAGGAATCCAGATTGGTAAAGAAGAAGTAAAACTGTCACTATTTGCAGATGACATGATATTTTACATAAAAAAACCCTAAAGACTCCACTCCGAAACTACTAGAACTGATATCGGAATACAGCAAAGTTGCAGGATACAAAATTAACACACAGAAATCTGTGGCTTTCCTATACACTAACAATGAACTAATAGAAAGAGAAATCAGGAAAACAATTCCATTCACAAGTGCATCAAAAAGAATAAAATACTTAGGAATAAACCTAACCAAAGAAGTGAAAGACCTATACCCTGAAAACTATAAGACACTTTTAAGAGAAATTAAAGAGGACACTACCAAATGGAAACTCATCCCATGTTCTTGGCTAGGAAGAATTAATACGTCAAAATGGCCATCCTGCCCAAAGCAATATACAGATTTGTTGCAATCCCTATCAAATTACCAACAACATTCCTCCACAAACTGGAACAAATAGTTCAAAAATTCATATGGAAACACCAAATACCCAAAATAGTCAAAGCAATCCTGAGAAAGAAGAATAAAGTGGGGAGGATCTCACTCACCAACTTCAAGCTCTACTACAAAGCCATAGTAATCAAGACAATTTGGTACTGACACAAGAACAGAGCCACTGACCAGTGGAACAGATTCGAGACTGCAGACATTAACCCAAACATATATGGTCAACTCATATTCGATAAAGGAGCCATGGACATACAATGGGGAAATGACAGTCTCTTCAACAGATGGTGCTGGCGAAACTGGACAGCTGCATGTAAGAGAATGAAACTGTATCACTGTCTAACCCCATACACAAAAGTAAATTCAAAATGGATCAAAGACCTAAATGTAAGTCATGAAACCATAAAACTCTTAGAAAAAAAATCATAGGCAAAAATCTCTTGGACATAAACATTAGTGACTTCTTCCTGAAAATATCTCCCCGGTCAAGGAAAACAAAAGCAAAAATGAACAAGTGGGACTATATCAAGCTGAAAAGCTTCTGTACAGCCAAGGACACCATCAACAGAACAAAAAGTTACCCTACAGTATGGGAGAATATATTCATAAATGACAGATCTGATAAAGGCTTGACATCCAAAATATATAAAGAGCTCACGCACCTCAACAAACAAAAAGCAAACAATCCAATTAAAAAATGGGAGGAGGAGCTGAACAGACAGTTCTCCAAAGAAGAAATTCAGATGGCCAACAGACACATGAAAAGATGCTACACATCGCTAGTTATTAGAGAAATGCAAATTAAAACCACAATGAAGTATCACCTCACATCAGTAAGGATGGCTACCATCCAGAAGACAAACAACAACAAATGTTGGCGAGGTTGTGGAGAAAGGGGAACCCTCCTACACTGCTGGTGGGAATGTAAATTAGTTCAACCATGTGGAAAGCAATGTGGAGGTTCCTCAAAATAGACTTACCATTTGACCCAGGAATTTCACTTCTAGGAACTTACCATAAGAATGCAGCACTCCAATTTGAAAAAGACAGATGCACCCCTATGTTTATCACTGCACTATTTACAATAGCTAAGAAATGGAAGCAACCTAAGTGTCCATCAGTAGATGAATGGATAAAGAAAATATGGTACATATACACAATGGAATATTATTCAGCCATTAGAAGAAAACAAATCCTACAATTTGCAACAACATGGATGGAGCTAGAGGGTATTATGCTCAGTGAAATAAGCCAAGCGGAGAAAGACAAATACTAAATGATTTCACTCATCTGTGGAGTATAAGAACAAAGGAAAAACTGAAGGAACATAACAGCAGCAGAATCACAGAACCCAAGGATGGACTAACAGTTACCAAAGGGAAAAGAGACTGGGGAGAATAGTAGGGTAGGGAGGGATAAGGGAGGGGAAGAATAAAGGGGGTATTATGATTAGCATGTATAATGTGGGGGGGGAAAGGGGAGGGCTGTGCAACACAGGGAAGAATAGTAGTGATTCTATAACATCTTACTATGCTGATGGACAGTGACTGTAATGGGGTTTGTGGGGGGGGGATTTGGGGTAGGGGCGAGCCTAGTAAACATAATGTTCTTCAAAAAAAAAAACCCTTAAATAATAGGCACAATAATAAGTCATTTATTAAATAAAAATTATCTTTGCTACCATTTTAAATGAATATTAATGTATAACAATGCTTTTAAGTATACCTTCAACAATCATTTGGCTTTGAATATTCAAGTTTCTTAATTGTTACTCGTTTCATTCTTCCATTCATTCACTCTTCTTTTATCACAGTAGTAGTGTACAACCCCCCAAAAATATAAACAGCAAATTAACTATAATCATAATTCTCTCTAGTCAGACAGTCTCCAAACAACCTTTTGCTATATCAAAATTTGACTTGACATGCTCACACCAAATAAAATCTGTTTTTTGAGTATCCATTGCTTTTAAAAAGGAATCAGAGACAATCATTCTTAGTGTTGAAAAAAGTTACACATGGTGAAAACCTATGTAAAGAGGAGGAAGGGGAAATTGCTGCATCCAGTGTATGAGCAGAAAAAAATACTCTCAGTTGGGACTGAACAGA
The DNA here is from genome assembly GCF_030020395.1 of Manis pentadactyla. Taxonomy (NCBI): domain Eukaryota; kingdom Metazoa; phylum Chordata; class Mammalia; order Pholidota; family Manidae; genus Manis; species Manis pentadactyla. Next base: position 27,670,927 of record NC_080021.1, on the reverse strand, counting down.
TAGAACTGGGCTGCTCTGTAGCAACAGGACATCACAAATGAAAGATAAAGCAAGTGGTAACAGGGAGATTCAGGAGAGGGATTCTATGTTTTTTCATGTAGAGGCTACTCTTAGTGATCAAAGATGTAAAAATTACACCAAATTAGTTGCAGATAGGCATGGGTACCAGTGGCCCAGAAGTGCTTTATGTGCATTTTATTAAATCTTTCTAAACATTTACCTTTTAGTACTGCCCTGAGGTCCATAAAAGAGAGAGTCCTATATATTGAGAGTATTCTTACCTAGGAGGAATGCATAACCTTACTGAGAAGACTACTACTCCTCCATATAGAAACAGAAATATTCCAGAGAGAACATGGCCAGGTTCTAAACTGTGCAGCTCTTATTATTGTAAAGGGCGTTTGAGTTTTGAGGACAGTATCAACACTGGAATAAGAGAGCTTGAACAGCTCCTGCAATTTGGATGTTAGAAAGGAAGGAGAAAGACATTATAGCTTGAATAAATAATTTGAGATGAATATCTTTGTTTTCTGTGTTGAGTGATTTATCAGGTCCCTTTACGTTCATTTTTTATTGCCTCCATAACAAATTACCACAAATTTACCAGTTTAAAAGGAATTATCCCACTGTTCATCCATACATTCAGGTGAGGTTAACTGATTTCCCAGCTTCATGTCTTCCAAGAAAAATTCAAATCATTGCCCAGTTTGGGGTATCATCTGACAACTCTGGAGAAGAATCTTCTTCCCAGATCTTTCAGGTTGTTGGCAGAATCTGTTCTTGTGGTTACAGGACTGAGGTCCCTGTTCCTTGATGACTGTTGTCCAAAAGCCTCTCTCAGCCTCCTTAATGTCTCTTGTGTTATTTGGCTCATGGCCCCATTCATCTTCAGAGCCAGCAATAGTGGATTTAACAGTTGAACCTCCCTAATCTCCCATCCTGACCCCAGCCCAAAATCATTCTCTGCTTTAAAAGGGCCCATGTGATTATATTGGACACAACTAGATAATCCAAGATAACCTCTATTTTAACCTCCACAAAATTATTTACATTCACAAAGATCCTTTTGCCATGTAACCTAATTTATTCATAGGCGTGAGAATTAGGGTATGGACATCTTTGGGAGAATTTTGTGATCATTACAGAATGTGCTGATGGGACTGTCAATAACTTCACCGATTTGCTTGACAACATTTTCTGACTTCCAGAATCTGTGAAACTAACATACTATGTGGGAAAGAAGTACCAGGGAATTAACACACCAGAGCATCCCTCAACTAAAAGAATTAGTGTATTAAATGAAAACAAACTATCAAAAATGGCCCTCATACCAAAGATGGAACTCTAGTAACACTTGTTCCACATCATTTCCCAGAGTTTCTAAAAGCGATTAAGGTCCAGTTATCCACAGTAATTACTTGTTTAAAGTGCACTCTCTTTTGTCTTCTTCCTTTTTCTCTTCCTTCCTTGTTCCCTACTAGTGTTTCCTGAGATTAAATCCAACACAAACTATTTTCATTTAAATTATTTTCCCAGGGTATGTTTCTGGAATTTCTAAACTAAGACAGATGAAATAATTTTTTCTTACCTTCACTGTTTAGAATTTTTTTAGAGTACAAAAGAGTAACTAAAAATTGAAATACACTTTAATAATTTAGAAAAATCTGTTCACACCTGTTGCTTTAGTTCATACTTACAATAACACTGTGAGATGGGAATTTCTCCATAGCCCATTTTAAAGATAAAGAAATTAAAATTATAGAGATTGGGTAACAAAAGAAAGCCATAGATCATAAATGATGCATTAGAATCTTTATCCAGATCCATTGACATTAAGTCCTGTGCTTTTCCCTTTTCTTCATATGCATTGAGGTAAGCAAGGTAAATATTCCCTATTTTATCATATTGCATACATGAATATTTATTCATATTCATGAATATATGCATGAATATGCATTCATTGCATACAGAGGGATTGTATAATTTGGCTAAGGTCACAAGGCTAGAAAGGAACATAATTAAAATGAGAATCAGAATTTGTGTGTTCTTACTCCTGATTGTGTTCTTTCTACTATATTGCAAGACAGAGATGTTTTAGCAAGTTGAGGCCAACTTATTTAATAACTCTCTTGGCAACTATATTCCATGAGCTGTTTTTGGAAAGTAAAATAATAAAAATGCTATTTTATATCAACACATTTTATTCCATTGCTTTTGATCAAATACCTGGCAAATTGAGTCTTAAAAAAAATTAAGCTGCCAAGGGCATGCATAATGATTTGGAGAAATACAAGACTGCAATCAGAAAATCTACAAGAGAAATCATGTTAGTAATTGAGGTATCAGGTGATAGGACCTGATATAGGGTAGTGGCAAGGAGAATAGAAATGGACAAATATCAAAGGTGATTATGGAAGAATTTATATATGTGTGTGAGTGTGTGTGGCCATATTTCTTATTTATGGTAGAAAAGTTAAAATGAGATCTTACTGTAATTGTTTGAGTATATAGAAATTACCTGCTATTCCATCACCCAATAAACTTCCTTTCACACATATATAGGCCAAGAGATTCATTTTCTAAAAGGAAATAAGATAGTGTCATTTTTAAAAAAATACATGCTTAGCTATTAATATACTAACACACTTTACTATGGCTAGTTATTTATCTAGATTGAAAAAATAAATGACTTCATACCACATTATAAATATAACTCACTATACTTTATTGTAAGTACTACCATAATATTTACATATTGAAAGAAAAGAAATAACCAGATACATTTACCTGCAATGCATGTCACATCTCTTCAGGATGCTTCAGACTCCACCAGGCATCCCAGCTTCCATTTTACCTGTATTTCTCTTTCATAGTCTATTCTCAATTTATAGCAGCTGGAAAGAATTTAAAAGAAAGATAATCTTAAATCACTCTGAATCATTTCTCTACTTGAAACACTCCAAGAGCTTTCCTAGACCATTAGAATGAAATCCAAATTCTTTACCTTGGTGAAGAAACCCCTGCATATTCTAATGCATATCCACCTATCTGACCTCTCTCCCTTTCATTGGATTTTAGTCCTCTCAGCCTTTTGTCAGTCCCTTGAGCCTAGCTTTACCAATTGCCATTATTTTTTCCCCTGCCTAAAACATTCTTCTCAAAGGAATTCATATAACTGCTTCCACTAATAATTCAGATCTAAAATTCCAAACTACCTCCTCAGAGGGGTCATCTCTGACTATTTGATTTAGAATAAACCCTTCATAGCAATTCATTCTCTGTTTGATTGACTCATTTTTGTTTCACTGATAAAAATTCATAAAAATTCATTTTGTTTGACTGATTTCTATTGTTTGCTTCTCTCGAGTAGAACATAGTTCCATGATATATGGTGGTCATAATATTACCAAGGTCATAGTGAACACTCACCAAATGACTGTCAAATCCATTAATTGATTAATAGCAGGCATTTAACAATAAATGGTTATATAATTATTTTAATTATTACAATAAACTTATGGGTAGATATTTTAACATCTGAAGAACTTGAATATAAGTAGTGCCTACTTTTTATATGGTTATTGATAAAGCTGATATACTCAAGTCTATATCAAATTCTCTATTTTAACTATAATCATTATACTATGAACTTTACATAATGTGCTTTCCTAATCATTTATATTTAAGTGGATATTTATAAAATGAGCTTATAGATGTGAGAAAATAAAATAAATTTTAATTAGACATTTTAATATGCATAAGATATGGTATAATTCTCAAATGACTAAATTTTAATGAGATATAATGAAAGCAAATAGAAAAGGAAGAGAAAGGAAGAAGAGAAGGAAGACAAAGAGGTAGAGGGAAAGACAGGAGGAATAGGATCAACAGATCTGATAAAATCAGTCTGCTACTGACCTATCATTCTCACTTTTAAATAAAGTACCATTAATTTCAAGAAATCATTAATCAATTTGGTTTAATCAATTTCAGCATAATTTTATTCTGATATAACACCTTTAAGATCAATTCAAACTATTAAAAATATAAGTGTGAAATAATTAAGAGATTCATGCTTTACTGGAACTGAGTGACTGAAATCAATAGTGAGAGCAATCACTTAGGTTATAGTGGCACATAAGTAGGACTGTAAAAAGGTCAGTTCAATTATCTACCTAGTGGGCACAACTTGCCGGTTTTCTACATGTGGTTTTGGCCATAGCATATGACATAGCTATATTTTTCTAACTTTATTGAGGTAGAGCTGACAATTAAAAATTGTGTATATTTATGTTCTACAACTTGATGATTTGGTAGACATTTACATTGTGAAATACTCACCAAGGTCTATTCACGTCACATTTGCCACTTAACAACCTTCATCTGCATACCAAATGCTCATATCACATATTGCAGACACAAACTGTAAGTAGCCTTGTAAACTTCTTTTATGTTATTTTAGATGTCCTAAAATTTATATGAATGTATATGTGTACATTTATATGTAAGAAGCCAAAGGAAAAATTGGATTAATCAGTGGAAGCACACACTGCTGATGAATTTGATGGTGCCTTATTTTTTGGGTCAATATTCTACAATATTTATAGGTATAGTTACCTATCAGCAGATGCTACAATCTGATTATAGCCAATCAAGATTCATATTATTTATGTTGACATTGTTCATTTCCTTATCAAATTAAAGGATAAGATTTTATAAATGAGTACTATATGAGTAGACATTTCATAGGTATATTTAAATTTGATTTTCTAAAAATGCTTTTAAAGATGGTTATGGTTTGTAGCTATTCATTTTTGTTTCAGTACTATTTTTTAAAATATGACTTGAAAATATGTGGTCATTAAAAGCATTCATGTGTCTCAAATTCTATTAATATTTATGAAATGCCTTGTTTCTAAAGCTTTTATTATGCATACCAAGCAGTTGAGTTCCAAGTTTATAAATTAATTAATACACTGATTTAACAAATATATTTTAAAACACTATCTGAGCAACGCATTGCATGAAACATTCATGATAACATGGTGAAAATTCTGTATGTAGGTTTTTCCATCATTTTACTTTTACTCTACCCAGTAGGACCAAAAAACACAAGCACTCATAAAACCAGATCATAAAGTGTGCTACAGTGATGTCCTGTGGGATACACACATACATTCACTTATCTTTGTTACATAGGGAGAAAGTTTTTATAGGAATGACCTATTAGAAGTTCTGAAACCGGGAATAATAGGGAACCAGAGCAAATAGCAGTATATGCCAAAAACTAAACGGCAAGAGATGGCACAGTAGGATTCAAAAATAATAGTTAAATGACTACCGAATAATTTTTCAGTGGTGGACAAGAAAGAGAAAACATAAGCCATATATGTCATAAGCTATGGACAAAATCACACACTGGAAACCTAGCACATCCTGCTGCTAATTAGGTAGACAGCTGAACCGATCTTTACACAGATCTCCTAATGTGCCACTATAACCTGATTGCTGTCATTATTGATTTTGGTCACTCAGTTCCCATAAAGCAAGATACCCATTGTTATTTCTTATTTATCTTTTTAAATAAATTTTTGAAATAGTGAGCAGTGCTACTCTCATTTGCACCCTTGATTTCTGGTCCAGGGAGTCCTGGCTATGGGTAAAAACATCACCGTATATTAAATGCTTATGTAGAGAATTTACAGCCTTCTGGAGAGCAATACCTCAGCTCTAGAAGCTATTACCATATAGTTGGTAATATGACTGTATCTTAGCGACTGGTTACAATATGTGTTCACTATAGCACTGTCTTACCCTGTGATACCCATATGCATTTTTTCCCACATCTACTTCAAATATTTACTTAAATTTTCTTTCTCAAGATGGAAGCCTTACCCCTCTATGTAATATCATTGCTCCTATATTTGTATTCCCCACCCCACATCTTTTCATTTCACTCCATGATAATTACCACCTTCTAACATACCACATATGTTAAATACTTTTTAACATAAATATAAAATGTCTACATAACACCGCACAGAGGTTATCAATCAAGGCAGCAAGTAGCTGGTATCTATTAGAGTTCTGGCTCTTTAAAATGGTGAGGCTTCCCATGAAAGGATGCTTTCTGTGTTCCAACAGATGCTATGCCACAATGAACATACCCTATTCCATTAAAGAAGATTGAGGGGTTCTTTGTTGGAGGGTGAAGTTTATTTTTCTGTGGGTATATTCAGCCCTAGAGAACCTTTCTTCACATTTTGTTGTAATATTTGAACATGGCTTCAAAATATGCCCAATAATATGCCAATGTTTACTTTATCTGACAAATAAAAACAAATAATCCTTAGGTGTTAAGATTCAACCTTTCACCAGAGAAGCTGTTTACTACAATCTTCATAGATTATCTTAAACTAAATAATAATGATATTTTGACTATGAAGTAGTGGGTTCAGTTTATTCAAGATTCTAATAATGTCATTTAGACATACTGCTTGAAAAAAACACATTAAAAAATATATTCTAGCACTGTCTGCATCTTAAATGTATACTTTGAATTTTTCATTTCAGCAACTCATGTGAGCACCACTCTACTTAACAATTAATATACTTCATTATGCCAGTACAGGGCCTTTTATTCAGTTCTCATTTCTTTGGAAAACATGCTAAAAATATTCAGTGATTGTGAAGTGCTCATATTATTCCTTTTTTGTTACTTATTTTTCAAATTGAATGAGTAACAGCAGAATATCATTGCCAATAGACTGTTTTTCTGTGACTAAAGCAAATCTATGTTAGCATTTTAGGACAAGCATTCCTTTGCTGTGTGTAGAGATTGCACTCTGTAAGTACTAATCATTTTATAGTCAAAATCATGGTGACAACCATTAAGGAAATACAAAATCTCTTTTAATACTAGAATTGAATTTAGGGGAAAGGGAAAAAAATCTAAGCATATTTGCTTCTTATATGAACTACTCATATGGCGAAAGCTAATTTATAGTCTCTAAATCCAGTGTTTTCATCAAATGTAAATTAAACAATCTTCTAGCATGCCATATAATTGTTTCTGCACACTAGATGCATTAATATTATATGAAATCTAATTTTCATTTGGTAGAGGAATTTTGCCTATAGCTTATTCTGCTTTCTTTGTGAAAACAGTATTTTCATTAATATTAGATCTGATTTTACTGACTATTCAAAAGGAGTTTGACTTGGGCATGTTTTTGCTACAAATGGGACAACTTTTAATGATATTTAAAGGTGTAATCCTGCTTTTAGCAACAAAATTAATCAATTTTATATAGGTGAATGATACGTTGGTTTTGTTCTGGGAAATACACTGTTTTTTGGAGTATTATATTTGTTTTATTTGAAATAAAGGAAAAGAATTACAGTTTTGATGCTCCATGATGTTTTTTGAAGATTCATAAAAGAAAACCTCCTGAGCAACATTTTAATATAAGTCCAATAAATTTAGTATTTCAGGTATTCATAATTCCAATTCTTGCATTTTTTGTTTTGCTTCAGTTGCTTGTTCAAAACCATCACATTTATAGATTTACTTATCTTACCACTCAAAATAAAAGATTTCTACTAAAGTTTGGTTTTCTTAATTGAATAATATCATCAGTTATATTTTATTTTCTTCATTATTTTGTGCTTTCATAACAATTTTTGAATATTGATATAATTCTGTTATAGTTCAGGAGTATGAAAATTAAAAATATCACAAGTAAAAGATAGCAAAAATATAAAAATATAAAGAAAGGAATAATCATGCTAACTAAATATTTGTAGAGATAATCTAATAATCTTTGTCCATATTGTGCATGAATAAGTTTTACCTTCATATTTAGCAAGAAAATCATGGCATTTCACTAAAAGTCATAATTTGTCATATATTTACAGTTTGTTAAGTGTTTTTTAAATATAACTGTTTTATTGCTTTTCTGTTTTAAAACTACCAAATAATGAGAGCCATTCACTAGACAGAAAAAACACAAATCACTCTCAGTTTAAATTTCTTAATCCTGCCCCAGTCATAATTATTATGATCTTATTAAATTAAATCCATAATAATTTGATCAACTAAAATACTTACTGAGTCATATTTGTAGTAGGTGTGTACCTGGATCTTGGAGTACCAAAATAAGTAAAACAAGGATCTTCTAGTTAAACATAGTGAAGTAAGCAACTTACATTTATCTCCATGCCCTTTTAAAACTACAAGGACTAACATCTGAAGATAGTGGAATAGGAAGTTGCAGCCCTCATCCCTCTACAGAAAGAACAATGTAACAATGGTAAGAAGTCCAGAATCCAGGTGAGTACCACACAAAACTGAAAATAATCCCACTGAGATGGATGAGAAGGGCAATTTCACTTTACCTCTGTAAACCTTTATCCACACCAGCACATAGATTGCCTGTAATGGCATAAATGTATTTTCAAAGATGACATACATTTAAAAACAAGTGTTTAGTTCTCAATGACCTCACAATGTATAGGGTAGAAATATGATATATTCCTTTATTACAGTTTTCATTATATTATATATTTATTAATTTTCTCTCCTTTTTAAAGTATAAACTATATTTGATCAGACTTTCTCTATGTTGTTCTGTCATCACAGCTGAAGAACCAAGTTTGATATCTGGCATGTAGTAGAAGTCTATGGATATATGTAAAATGAATATATAAATAAATACATTGATGATAAATATCAGCCTATATATTTAGGGCAAATTCATGTAATGGAAATGTAGGTAAATATGGCTTAAAACAATTGAGGGGAAAAGATTAGGTAGAGTCAGAATGTCATTCTGGAACATTCGGAATGAATCTTATCAGAGATTCAATGACTTCATATTACATATTATTTTTATCCTTCATGGGCAATCTTAACAACCTGAAAAATTGGTCACATTGACTGTTCTGGGCTTTTACTAATTACCTCTATTCCATTATCTAAGGACTCAATGATTCCTCAGATTTAAGCAGCACAAATGGTTTTCAGTGACATTAAATAATTTCATTTAAAATACCATTGGTGCTGTCAGATCATTTAACAATTATACATATTTTCAAATTTTTTCTATTATTTTTTTCATTTTAACCCCTCCACAACTTTTATATTTGCAGCACCAAGGCATGAATTATATATGGCCATTATGCTAAAATTACAGCTTTATTAAACTGCTGTTCTCTACAGCAATTCAACTTTTTCATTACCACTACATGTGAATTAACACTAGCACTTGGGATTACATAAAATAATAATTAAATAAGTAACATAATCACAGATTTTCATATTCATTAATAAATGCAAATTGTAAATGATTAAAAGTTTGCTCAGCAGTGTTTCTTAGATGATATCCCCAAGGTCTATTAATTATACTTGGATTTAATTATAATGTCGTCTCTGGGGCAACTAAGCATCAGGAGAACAGTTGTTTTCATACAGTTTTGATACTGAGCTTTGTGGTGAGTTATGTAAGAAACTATGTAATTTGAAATGTTAACTCTGTAACTAAATGACATTATGTCATCATATATGACAGAGATCAATGGAAAATATGATTCTACTTAGAAATATACTATGAAAATTGTATGCTACTCTTTGAATTATTCCCTAACTGCAGGTTTTTAATCTTACTGTACATCAGCATAATTTTTTTAGATATGATAGAATTAGTCTGTGAAAAATTTGAGTAGAAATAATATGGATTTCTATGTTTGGGTAATCCCATTATATCTTATATTTCTACTTTCCTGAATCTATATCTTTTTAGTGTACTGAGACTCTGAAATCATTGTTATAGGAAGAATCTGAAAGAAAAAGAAAATTTTAAATTAACAAATGAATTAAGTTTTGGAAGATACACATATTTATATTTGGACAAGATTATACTGGCTATGGAAAAAATAACTTGAAAATATATAAATCCACAGTAAAGACAAATTGGATGCTGGATAAATACTCAGCATACGCATACATATGAGTTTTTTCTGTGCAACTTAGTCAAGTTAGCCTAACAACCAACATATATTTACTAAGAACTCATATAAGATTTATGCTTTTAACAACTCAATCCATACCAATCAATAGTGAATAAAGCACAGCAAATAAAATAGTAAAAACATATCTTTGCCTCCTATATTTGATAATTGCAGTTGTTGATAACTAATTCATTAGTGTCCAGTCTAACTGATCTTATTTTTTCTTTACTGTTTTGCTTTCTGCTATATGATCAGCACATTTTCATAAAAATTTTCATAAAAATTGGCAGTTGCTGAAACTTCAAAAGTCTTGTTGAAATGTTTTGAAAATTAATGAGATTTTTTTAGTAATGCTTACTAGATAATTTTCACTAGAGTTTAAGACTTGTATTACTTGTAATTTAAGTTTAAAGGTTAATTATTACATACTTATTGAGTTGTTTCAGATTTTAACTTGAGGTTCAATGATTTCTTGCCTTACAAAATTTTTTCATAGTTATATCTAAATGAATTATCAGTTAATATATCTTGTGCATTTAGTATGCTTTCCCATACCCTACATCTCTAATTTACCTGAAATTAAAATGAGTTTGAAATACACATTTCTACATAGACACAGATTTTACCAAAATTAATTTTAGATTAATATTTAGCTTGTGTTTATAGGTTCAACAAAGTACAGTCTACCAAATGTAACTTTCAATTTTCCAGTAATTTCACCTGAACATCTTTTTTCCAGGGTAATATCCAACTGATCCTCTTTAAATACCCTAAACTTTCACTCTAGATTAATTTTTTCTATTTCTGTCTTTGTTAATTTTATTTCCTGTCCTGAACATATTATTTCTTTACCTTTTCAAAACATAGAAAATATCATAAGACATTCCTTAACTACTTAAGTAAGTTTTGAATTCTCCCTTTTCTAAGAATCAATTTCTATTTATTAGCCCACTATTACTTTTATAAAATGTATTTAATTTTACTTGAAATTATGGTATGTCCATATACTTTAGATCATTGGTTCTTGAAGCCAGGTCTTGCTTTCATTTATTATTTAATAAAAATAAATATATCACAGATCACTTTAGCCCTTTGACCTTTTTCCCAATTCTATCCCCCAATTTCTCCACCATAAAACTAGTCTCTCATGCCTTTTCTATATCAAGGAATACTGAATAATTTACTCCTTCCTTTTTTTGGTATAACTTACATTTGCCCCTTTGTTGATTACAGCCTTCCAAATAAAAGGCTTGAGATCTTTTATATTCTTTTTTCTTATATTTGTTTTTTAGCTTCTTATCTTCTCACTTTTCTCAACATTCCTGAGTGATGATATCATCATCCTATTCTTGGAGGTTGGTTGCCAACCTGTATCTCCTAAGTTTCAGAATGATATTAAAAGTACAATTACCTTCTGGAGAGCTTTGAATGGATATACTACGGAAGGATAACCTGTGTCTGAAATGGAAATAATTATCACTTGTCTCAATTAGTTGCCATAGTTTATTCTGTGCCTTGATCAAACAACCACAGGTTAATAACTCAGACCAAAGACTAGTTTTCAACTGTCACTTCACATGTAATCAAGTGTTACAGAGGCAATATCATGGATATCTCTCAGATCTTCTCATGTCTTCCTTCCCATCCATGGCCTCAGTCTAACTTGTCTAACTTGCTACTGTGCTACTAGTTCATTTAACTGTTGGTTTGGCATCCACAGATTTATTTCATTTTTCCCTTTTCCTATTTAAATTCTAATTTTGGAATGTTTTTAGTTCTGCTCAACAGTTGCAAAGACAGTTAAGAGAGTACTCATATATCCTTCACTTAGTTTTTATTAACATCTTACATAACCGAAGAGGCATTATTTCTTAGCTAAAATTAAGAGATTACACTGGCATATTGTTTGTTAACTGCAGGTTTTATTAGGATTTCATACATTTTCCCATTAATGGGAATCCCATTCAGGCTACCACACTGCATTTAACCATCAAGTTTCTTACTGTCTACTTGTTTGTGATGGCATCAGACTTCCATGGTTTATCACAGTATTGATAGTATTCAGAAATACTGGTGAGGCATTTTGTAGAGAATCCATCAAGTTTTTTTAATGCTTTCTCATGATTAGACTTGGGTATATGTTGGGTGTACTAACAGGTGAAGTGGTCCTCTCATTACAACGTATCAGAAAGAAAATTGTATCAACATGAATTATCACTGGCAATGTTAACCTTGATAACTGGTTTAAGCTTATATCAATCAGGTTGTTCTACCAAAAGTTTACTACCTTTTTTCTCCTTTTCTGTACTTTGGAAGTGAGTCACTAAGTCAAGCCCACTCCTGAGAGAAATTAAGCTCTATATCCAAGAGAGGAGAGTATCTACATATATTATTTAGAATTCTGTAAGGAAGACAAGTCCTTTGTAACCCTGATGGTTTTAACTAACCATTGGTTCTGTATTTTCTATAGTCTGGGGTACAAGAACTTTAGAATGGTATACATAGCCTTTTAATCAGGCACTTGCTTGACTAGCTAACTCCACTTACGGATTATTCCCTCTAACAACCTGTGATGGCCAATTACACTCTGGTATGTGTGCACCATGATGTTCCAAACCACTTATTTTTGTTTATATTCACCTTGGAATGACCTGTCTGCCTTGTGAATACCCACTTAAGACCTTTGCTATCATATTTTCTCAACCACTTCAGAGGGAATTGACCATTTATTTTTGTGCTATCATCCTAGGACCATAACCTAAAATCATATTTACCAGTGCCTTTAACAACATCTTAATAATTTACTCATTCACGACAATATTCTAGCCTGTAGGATTCCTGGAAACTGAAGACATTTCTATTTGTACTTTCATTGTCCGATCCCAGATTCTCCACTATAGTTGTATGTGATGAATGTTTGTTAATGAGCAAGCAAACCAATGTTAGTGTCTTCTGGTATTTCAAACATGTAAATTAACTGTATAGTTTTCTGTGCATGTATAAAACTATGTGGCATTCATTACTATATAAAGATGATGATTTAAAATAAGGATGGCGAGGAAAAGTGGACTAGGAGAAAATTAAAAGGAAGGAGAGTAGGAGAGAGAGATGGGTGGACAGAGGGAAAATTTAATTCGAAGAGAAAACAAATTCAAATTCTATCCTTCTGTGGGATAAAAACCTAAAATCCTCAAACTCTCATTCCTTTCTTCTTGGATCTCTGTGTGATTTTCTGTCACAGCTCCACTCTAAGCAAGAATTCCATGTACAAAAATTGCTTTTGCCAAAATACCATTTACAACTGAATAAATCAAGGGTAAGGTTTGTGCCAAGAGCATTTTTCATTAGCATTTACATTTGAGGATATTTGTGACTTTCACTTTCAAGGCATTTCTGGATCATGCACAGTCTATGTCAGCATTTTCCCTGTTTTTTTCATAGTATGCATATCGCTGATTATTAATCTGAGAGAAACATTTGACTGGTATTTCCTTGTATTCAAATAATTCATTTTTAAAAAATACTGTAAGAAATGTCACTGCCATTGACTATCCATCCCAATTATTTTTCATTTCTTAGACTACATATATCTCTTTCAATAATGCTGCAATATTTGTAACACTCTTGAGACTATGCATTTTGCTTATAAAATCAGCATTCATGTTTAGTGAAAACAATGTCTTTTTCTCTGTGATTTTAAAGTTTACTTGAAAGGTTAGTAAAGATAAGTTTTTCAAGTACATCCATAATATATTTCCCTGACTCACTATTGATCATACTGGTTGATCATATTGTTTAAATGGCATTTTAATTGTTTTGGAAACCTATTGCTACATGGATTGGGTATAATTCATTTATTCAGTAAAAGCTGATGCAGGTGAATATTTGTTTTCTTTTTCTTTTTTTTTTTTTTATTGAAGGATAGTTGACACACAGTATTACATTACATTAGTTTCAGGTGTACAACACAGTGATTCGACATTTATATACATGATAATTCTAGGTACCAGCTATCACCATACCAAGTTGTTACCATATTCTGACTATATTCCTTATGCTATACATTACATCCCGGTTACTTATTTATTTTACAATTGGAAGTGTGTATTTTTTTTTTGTGTGTGTGAGAGCATCTCTCATATTTATTGATCAAATGGTTGTTAACAACAATAAAATTCCTTATAGGGGGGACAATGCTCAATGCACAATCATTAATCCACCCCAAGCCTAATTTTCGCCAGTATCCAAACTTCTGAAGCATAACGAACAAGTTCTTACACGGAGAACAAATTCTTACATAGTGAATAAGTTACATGGTGAACAGTACAAGGGCAGTCATCACAGAAACTTTCGGTTTTGCTCATGCATTATGAACTATAAACAGTTCAAATATGAATACTCATTTGATTTTTATACTTGATTTATATGTGGATACCACATTTCTCTCTTTATTATGATTATTCTTAATAAAATGCTGAAGTGGTAGGTAGATACAAGATAAAGGTAGAAAACATAGCTTAGTGTCGTAAGAGAGCAAATGTAGATGATCAGGTGTGTGCCTGTAGACTATGTGCTAATCCAAGCTAGACAAGGGCAATAAAACATCCACGGATGCAGAAGATTTCTATCAGAAGAGGGGGGGTGGGGTTCTAAGCCTCACCTCTGTTGATCCCCAATTTCTCACCTGATGGCCCCCCTGCGACTGTGCCTGTCTTAGGTTGTTCCTCCCTTGAGGAATATTACCTGTCTGTGGCTAACCAGTCATCTTCTGGAGCCATACAGGGAAATGTAAAGTTGATAAGTGAGAGAGAAGCCTTATTGTTTGAAAAGGTTAGATTTTCACTTCTTTGCAGATTTATGCCCTGTGGCTTCGATGCCCAGCATTTGTCTTGAGGTCTCTTTACCACTTGGAAGAATTATGATACTCAGTAAATTTGATATGAGGCACGAATTCTATTTAAGGGTTGTAATTAGGAAGGAAGAAGAAAAGCTATAGAAGTAGCAGGCGGAAGAAAACATGGGAAGATTGATAATTTCTTTGACATATCTTCTTGTAGAGTAACTTCAGGATGTATAGATTTTAAACTACTAATTAAATCGTGCACACACATTAATATAATAGGAGTATAGTTACATAACCAAAGCATACCTGTAATTACCATCCATCTCCAGTGAAACCAAGAAAACCAGTTAGGCACCTTAGGCATTTGTGAAAACTTATCTATGATATGGTGGCTATTGTCCAACTGAACTTGAACAGTCTGAGAGAAATCAGACAAATTAAAACAACCCATTCCTGGGGACTGATCACATGCCATATGTTCTTTTAACAGTAAATAGTCTGTAGTTGTAAGATTTTGGAGAACTACAATTTGCACTTGTCCTAATTCTTGGTTGAGTCCCAACAGTATAGATCCAGTCAAATTTGTTGTTTTACTGTATGCACAGGCCAGCTTAGATATCTCCTTTTTCATTCCCATGGCAAGTCCAGGAACTGGTGGGATGAGTGCATCTACAGCTGTAGCAGTGCGTGGATCTTTGTTGGGGTTTTTTGATGATCATCTTCTGGCATGAGTCTTCCAGAGAGTGCTGATGTTGGAAGTTCTTTTTCATATCGTATCTTATTTCATTTTCGGGGTAGCTAAATTAGGCTTTGATCTTCCATATAAACACAAACAGACCCTTTGCCTACCCTTTTATATGCCCTTTATACTCTTGTGTAGAACTCATTGGAGCTTACCACACAGGAAATGCATTATTTTTTTTTTGGTATCGTTAATCTACACTTACATGATGAATATTTTGTTTACTAGGCTCTCCCCTATACCAGGTCCCCCATATAAACCCCTTTACAGTCACTGTCCATCAGCATAGCAAAATGCTGTAGAAGCACTACTTGCCTTCACTGTGTAAAACAGCCCTCCCCTTTCTGCCACCTCCCCCTTTATGCATGCTAATCTTAATACCCCCTCTTTTGCCCCCTCTTATCCATCCCTACCCACCCATCCCCCCCAGTCCCTTTCCCTTTGGTACCTGTTAGTCCATTCTTGAGTTCTGTGATTCTGCTGCTGTTTCGTTCCTTCAGTTTTTCCTTTGTTCTTATACTCCACAGATGAGTGAAATCATTTGGCATTTCTTTCTCCGCTTGGCTTGTTTTACTGCGCATAATACCTTCCAGCTCAATCCATGTTGCTGCAAATGGTTGGATTTGCCCTTTTCTTATGGCTGAGTAGTATTTTATGGCGTATATGTACCACCTCTTCTTTATCCATTCATCTATCGATGGACATTTAGGTTGCTTCCAATTCTTGGCTCTTGTAAATAGTGCTGCAATAAACATAGGGCTGCATTGGTCTTCCTCAAACTTGATTGCTGCATTCTTAGGGTAAATTCCTAGGAGTGCAATTCCTGGGTCAAATGGTAAGTCTCTTTTGAGCATTTTGATGTACCTCCGTACTGCTTTCCACAATGGTTGAACTAATTTACATTCCCACCAGCAGTGTAGGAGGGTTCCCCTTTCTCCACAGCCTCACCAACATTTGTTGTTGTTTGTCTTTTGGGTGGCAGCCATCCTTACCGGTATGAGGTGATACCTCATTGTAGTTTTAATTTGCATTTCTCTAATAATTAGCAATGTGGACCATCTTTTCATGTGTCTGTTGGCCACCTGTATTTCTTTTTTGGAGAACTGTTTGTTCAGTTCCTCTGCCCATTTTTAATTGGGTTATTTGTTTTTTGATTGTTGAGGCGTGTGAGCTCTTTATATATTCTGGACGTCAAGCCTTTATTGAATGTGTCATTTTCAAATATATTCTCCCATACTGTAGGGTTCCTTTTTGTTGTATTGTCAGTATCTTTTGCTGTACAGAAGCTTTTCAGCTTAATATAGTCCCACTTGTTCATTTTTGCTGTTGTTTTCCTTGCCCGGGGAGATATGTTCAAGAAGAGGTCACTCATGTTTATGTCTAAGAGGTTTTGCCTATGTTTTCTTCCAAGAGTTTAATGGTTTCATGACTTACATTCAGGTCTTTGATCCATTTTGAGTTTACTTTTGTATATGGGGTTAGACAATGGTCCAGTTTCATTCTCCTACATGTAGCTGTCCAGTTTTGCCAGCACCACTTGTTGAAGAGACTGTCATTTTGCCATTGTATGTCCATGGCTCCTTTAACAAATATTAATTGACCATATATGTCTGGGTTAATGTCTGGATTCTCTAGTCTGTTCCATTGGTCTGTGGCTCTGTTCTTGTGCCAGTACCAAATTGTCTTGATTACTATGGCTTTATAGTAGACCTTGAAGTTGGGGAGTGAGATCCCCCCTACTTTATTCTTCTTTCTCAGGATTACTTTGGCTATTCGGGGTCTTTGATGTTTCCATATGAATTTTCGAATTATTTTTTTCAGTTCATTGAAGAATGTTGCTGGTAGTTTCATAGGGATTGCATCAAATCTGTTTATTGCTTTGAGCAGTATGGCCATTTTGACGATATTAATTCTTCCTAGCCACGAGCATGGGATGCGTTCCCATCTGTTAGTGTCCCCTTTAATTTCTCTTAAGAGTGACTTGTAGTTTTCCGAGTATAAGTCTTTCACTTCTTTGGTTAGGTTTATTCCTAGGTATTTTATTTTGTTTGATGCAATTGTGAATGGAGTTGTTTTCCTGATTTCTCTTTCTGTTGGTTCATTGATAGTGTATAGGAAAGCCACAGATTTCTGTGTGTTGATTTTGTATCCTGCAACTTTGCTGTATTCCGATATAAGTTCTAGTAGTTTTGGGGTGGAGTCTTTAGGGTTTTTTATGTAGAGTATCATGTCATCTGCAAATAGTGACAGTTTTACTTCTTCTTTACCAATCTGGATTCCTTGTATTTCTTTGTTTTGTCTGATTGCCCTGGCTAGGACCTCCAGTACTATGTTAAATAACAGTGGAGAGAGTGGGCATCCCTGTCTAGTTCCTGACCTCAGAGGAAATGATTTCAGCTTCTCGCTGTTCAATATAATGTTGGCTGTGCGTTTTTCATAGATGGCCTTTATTATGTTGAGGTACTTACCCTCTATTCCCATTTTCCTGAGAGTTTTTATCATGAATGGATGTTGAACTTTGTCAAATGCTTTTTCAGCATCTATGGAGATGATCATGTGGTTTTTGTCTTTCTTTTTGTTGATGTGGTGGATGATGTTGATGGACTTTCGAATGTTGTACCATCCTTGCATCCCTGGGATGAATCCCACTTGGTCATGGTGTATGCTCCTTTTGATGTATTTTTGAATTCGGTTTGGTAATATTTTGTTGAATATTTTTGCATCTATGTTCATCAGGGATATTGGTCTGGAGTTTTCTTTTTTGGTGGGGTCTTTGCCTGGTTTTGGTATTAGGGTGATATTGGCTTCATAGAATGAGTTTGGGAGTAGCCCCTCCTCTTCTATTTTTTGGAAAACTTCAAGGAGAATGGGCATTATGTCTTCTCTGTATGTCTGATAAATTTCTGAGGTAAATCCATGTGGCCCTGGAATTTTGTTCTTTGGTAGTTTTTTGATTACCGCTTCAATTTTGTTGCTGGTAATTGGTCTGTTTAGATTTTCTGTTTCTTTCTGGGTCAGTCTTGGAAGGTTGTATTTTTCTAGGAAGTTGTCCATTTCTCCTAGGTTTCCCAGCTTGTTAGCATATAGGTTTTCATAGTACTCTCTAATAATTCTTTGTATTTCTGTGGGGTCCGTCGTGATTTTTCCTTTCTCGTTTCTGATACTGTTGATTTGTGTTGTCTCTCTTTTCCTCTTAATAAGTCTGGCTAGAGGCTTATCTATTTTGTTTATTTTCTGGAAGAACCAGCTCTTGTTTTCATTCATTTTTGCTATTGCTTTACTCTTCTCAATTTTATTTATTTCTTTTCTGATCTTTATTATATCCCTCCTTCTGCTGATCTTAGGCCTCATCTGTTTTTCTTTTTCCAATTTCAATAATTGTGACTTTAGACCATTCATTTGGGATTGTTCTTCCTTTTTTAAATATGCTGGATTGCTATATACTTTCCTCTTAAGACTGCTTTTGCTGCGTCCCACAGAAGTTGGGGCTTAGTGTTGTTGTTGTCATTTGTTTCCATATATTGCTGGATCTCCATTTTGATTTGGTCATTGATCCATTGATTATTTAGGAGCGTGTTGTTAAGCCTCCATATGTTTGTGAACCTTTTTGATTTCTTTGTACAGTTTATTTCTAGTTTTATGCCTTTGTGGTCTGAAAAGTTGGTTGGTAGGATTTCAGTCTTTTAGAATTTACTGAGGCTCTTTTTGTGTCCTAGTATGTGGTCTATTCTGGAGAATGTTCCATGTGCACTTGAGAAGAACGTGTATCCTGTTGCTTTTGGATGTTGAGTTCTGTAGATGTTTATTAGGTCCATCTGCTCTACTGTGTTGTTCAGTGCTTCCGTGTCCTTACTTATTTTCTACCCGGTGGATCATCCTTTGGGGTGAGTGGTGTGTTGAAGTCTCCTAGAATGAATGTATTGTAGTCTATTTCTGCCTTTAGTTATGTTAGTATTTGTTTCACATATGCTGGTGCTCCTGTGTTGGGTGCATATATATTTAAAATGGTTATATCCTCTTGTTGGACTGGGTCCTTTATCATTATGTGGTGTCCTTCTTTATCTCTTGTTACTTTCTTTGTTTTGATGTCTATTTTGTCTGATATTAATACTGCAACCCCTGCTTTCTTCTCACTGTTGTTTGCCTGAAATATGTTTTTCCATCCCTTGTCTTTTAGTCTGTACATATCTTTGGTTTTGAGGTGAGTTTCTTGTAAGCAGCATATAGATGTGACTTGCTTTTTTATCCATTCTGTTACTGTGTCTCTTTTGAATGGTGCATTCAGTCCATTTACATTTAGTTTGACTATTGAAATATATGTACTTATTGACATTGCAAGCTTTAAATTCGTGGTTACCAAAGGTTCAAGGTTAGCCTCTTTAGTATCTTACTGCCTAACTTAGCTCACTTATTGAGCTGCTATATACACTGTCTGGAGATTCTTTTCTTCTCTCCCTTCTTATTCCTCCTCCTCCATTCTTCATATGTTGGGTGTTTTGTTCTGTGGTCTTTCTAGGTCTGCTCCCATCTAGAGCAGTCCCTGTAAGATGTCCTGTAAAGTTGTTTTATGGGAAGCAAATTCCCTCAGCTTTTGTTTTTCTGGGAATTGTTTAATCCCACCATCATATTTGAATGATAGTCGTGCTGGATACTGTATCCTTGGGTCAAGGCGCTTCTGTTTCATTGCATTAAATATATCATGCCATAGTCTTGTGGCCTGTAGGGTTTCTGTCAAGAAGTCTGATGTTTGCCTGATGGGTTTTCCTTTATAGGTGACCTTTTTCTCTCTAGCTGCCTTTAAAACTCTTTCCTTGTCTTTGATCTTTGCCATTTTAATTATTATGTGTCTTCTTGTTGTCCTACTTGGATCCTTCCTGTTCAGGTTCTGTGTATTTCCGTGGTCTGTTCGATTATTTCCTCCCCCAGTTTGGGGAATTTTTCAGCAATTATTTCTTCCAAGATACTTTCCATCTCTTTGCCTCTCTCTTCTTCTTTGGTATCCCTATAATGCGGATATTGTTCCTTTTGGATTGGTCACACAGTTCTCTTAATATTGTTTCATTCCTGTAGATCTTTTTATCTCTCTCTATGTCAGCTTCTGTGCGTTCCTGTTCTCTGGTTTCAATTCCATCAATGGCCTCTTGCATCCTATCCATTCTGCTTATAAACCCTTCCAGAGTTTGTTTCATTTCTGTAATCTCCTTCCTGGCATCTGTGACCTCCCTCTGTACTTCATCCCGTATCTCTTGCGTATTTCTCTGCATCTCTGTCAGCATGTTTATGATTTTTATTTTGAATTCTTTGTCAGGAAGACTGGTTAGGTCTGTCTCATTCTCTGATGTTTTCTCTGTGATCTTTGTCTGCCTGTAGTTTTGCCTTTTCATGGTGATAGGAATAGGTTTCAGAGCTGGGATGAGTGACGGCTGGAAGAACTTCCCTTCTTGTTGGTTTGTGGCCCTCGTCTCCTGGGAGAACAGCGACCTCTAGTGGCTTGTGCTGGGTAGCTGTGCACAGACAGGGCTTCTGCTTCCTGCCCAGCTGCTATGGAGTTTATCTCCGCTGTTGCTGTGGGCGCAGCCTGGTTCGGGCTGCTGCTCCAAAGTGTTGGAGTCATTGGAGGGGGAGCGGCCAGGAGGCTATTTATCTCCATAAGGGGCCTCCCTGCTCCCTTGTGCCCAGGGGATTAGGGTGCCCAGAGATCCCTGGATTCCCTACCTCTGGATTAAGTGTCCCGCCCTGCCCCTTTAAGACTTCCAAAAAGCACCTGCCAAAACAAAACAACAACAACAACAACAACAAAAATTAAAAATTAGAAAAAATAAATAAATAAATAAAAAATGGCCGCTCCTTTTTCTTTATTCTCCGGTACCAGCCTCAGGCATCTGCTCACCGGTCTTGCTACCCTGTTCCCTAATATTGGGGTCCCTAACCCTTTAAGACTTCCAAAAAGCGCTCGCCAAAACAAAAGAGCAAAAAAAAAAAAAATGGCCGATCGCTTTTCTTATGTCCTCAGGTGCCAGGCCTCCGGTACCCTCTCACCACTCCTACTGACCTGTTTCCCTAGTATCCAGGGCCCCCTGGGCACGTACTGTGTCTGCGCTCTGACCCGGATGGCTGGGGCTGGGTGTTCGGCAGTCCTGGGCTCCGTCTCCCCCCCGCTCTGCCTATTCTTCTCCCGCCAGGAGCTGGGGGGAGGGGCGCTCGGGTCCCGCGGGGCCGGGGCTTGTATCTTACCCCCTTCGCGAGGCGCTGGGTTCTCTCAGGTGCGGATGTGGTCTGGATATTGTCCTGTGTCCTCTGGTCTTTATTCTAGGAAGAGTTGTCTTTGTCATATATGTGTTTTTGGGAGGAGATTTCCACTGCTCTACTCACACCGCCTTCTTGGCTCCTCATATTTGTTTTCTTATAATTGGTTATAAAATCAAAATCTATATAATAGTTGTTTTTAAACATGTTTGTTCATATTTATGAAACAAATATAGATCCAAATATACAAATGTGGTATTTTTAATGAAACATCTCATTATAACCATTTCTTTTCCTATAATTTGTGTAAAGCTGCAGCTCATTTTGCATATTTCTGTGAGTAGATGTCTTAAAATTATTTCATTATTATATATTTGTGGTAAAATTGTAATCTCAGTATTTTATAAATTATAAAGATATTACTAATGGTTGTTTTCAATTTCCATTCATTAGAAGCACAAAATAATATAAGAATTATAACTCAACAATGGAGTGAAGCATTTCTACACATGAAATTAGATAAGGCATTGATTTTAAAGTTTATAAAGAGTAGTTGAGACTTTGGACAATGGTAATATAAGCATTCTTTATGAAGTAAACATGTAAAAAGAAAGCTATGTGGTTTTGCCTAAATTATATTTACCTAGTAAAATGGTGTTTATGTAACTTTAGATTTATCTCTCTCTCCCTTTATTTGTCCATCCATCCATCCATCCATCCTCCCATCCATCCATCTATAATAAACAGCCTGAAAGGGCTATTTCAAAAGTTTTTTTTTTTTTCTGTTTTTACTTTGGTGGCTACTTAAAATTGTTTGTTTGAAATTCAACATCTCAGAGCATATATTAGTGGCCTCCTGAATAGTTTAGATTAATAGCATATTTTGACTTAATTTTCAGTGAGTATTCCTAATTGTGATATTAATGATGAGTTAAAGAGGAATATTTAATTACTTCACTCACTATTATATTGTGATATATCCATATTGTTGCATTTGGTTTCTCACATGAATATAATGAACTCTACTGATAGAAATTTAATTTATTCCAAGTTTAAGAAAATTATAAACAGCTCTTCACAATGTATTTGTTCATGTCTTTGGTTAATATGTATGGGAGTGTTTTGCTGGTTATATACAGATATGATTTAATTGCTGAATCAATCATACAGTATGCATACTGTTCAGATTTAGTAGAAACTGTCAAAAAAGTTTCCAAAAAATAATGTTTAGAGAAAAAATTAGTATATAAAAGAATACATGCAATATGATTTACTTTATATATAGTAGGCTAAACAGGAAAACTGACTGAAGTATTAGAAATCAGAATACTATTTATCCTAGAGTAAAAAGGGTGGTGGCTCGAAGTAAGCAGAAAGGGGATCTCTGGGACTGTGCTAAAATCCACCTCTTAATTTAGGTTTTGAAAAAGTGTGTTCACTTTAAAAAAATTTTCACCTTTGATAAATATAAATGCATTTATGTTTTCATTTTTCCATATGTATATCATGATCAATAAATCTTTATGCTAATGACAAAGAAAATAAGGAAAGTCATTCCAAGTAAAGCACGAATGGTTTCTTAGACAATCCTAGGCTTCTAAATATTATTCCATATGACAAAAATCTTGCTAGCATTTCTATAATATCCATCAATGTGTATGTGCTTAAAAACAAATCATTGTGCATTGTGTTTAATACATCTGAGTCTACAAGTTTTATGTACATTCATTCAAAAATGAGACACAACTGTGTGCTAAATACTAGACACAAATGTTGCTCAAACACAGTTTATACCACAGAGACATTCACAGACTAACAGGAAAGGTAAGTTAACCAGGCAGTTGCACTGCTATATGATATCTGCTAAAATCAGAGGAACCATATGCTGCTGTTTGCTCAAATTTAGACTAATTGTCATTATGCAATTATTAATATCTTCTTCTTAAACTAAAAAAGAAATCCAATTGCACAATAATTTATATGATCAACTTACATGTAACTGAGATTAAGATCAAAGTATTATGAAAATCTGGAAAGGGAATTAAACTCTGCTGCAGTGGGGTGCAGTTTGTTTTGCCATTTGTCTGAAACAGGTGTAGTAGGAGTGAGGATCCTTTGGGCTGGATCATTAAGGAATATTAAGTACAGGTGTGTAAGGAAGCGTGTAAAGAAAGTTAAAAGCTGAGTCCAAGGGAGTGAGAATGAGAGGTGATAAACCTCACGACCCTGACAAGGCTGAATATATTGGAGAGTATCAGAGAATAGCAAATTCCTTGGAGCTAGAATTTTAGCATGCATGGGGAGGAACGGTGGAAAATTCAGCTGGACGTGTGGATTGAAGTTACCTTGTAAGACACGTTGTGTGTTACTTTGAACAATAGGAAACCAAGTAAATTTGGCATGAGTTAAAATTGGTGTGATCTTTTTTGTTTATTTTTAATAATGATAACTCAAAGCCTTTTCATACATACTTTCAAGTTAATCAATTTCTAGATCTAGAAAATCTCTTTGTATTGTATCCTTAAATGGATCTGCCAGAAAATACACCATGCCTTGCCTCCTTTTCCTTCTCCAGTTTTAAGAGAGTGGAATCACAATCATATCTCATCCATTAGGATATTACTCTGATACATCGTTGAGCTTATAAAAATATCCTTGTTGCCAAAAAATGGGACAATTTTAAAGAGTGTTCCCTGATTTGGCACTTACTAAAAAAATAAAATAGTTTTTCAGGTGGGATAATTTCCAATACTTTGTGTTCAATAAATTTAAAGAGGAATAATGGAGTGATAAATAATTTAAAAATATTTTTTATGACAAACATGTAACTTAAAAAAACAACTTGGGACAAATTCAAAGAATCAAGTGAGATTCTTTGAATTCACATTCCGTTCTTATACACTTATTTATTTGAATGGTTTTCGATATTTTAACTTATTACAAAGGGTAGAAATAAAAATGCCAGTTTCTTCTGCAGTAAATAAAACCATCCATGGAGATAAAATAGTGTAACATGAAAAAGGGAACCCGTCTAATCCATTACACTATGTATTTTCAATTAAATGTTTATTTCTTATGTTATTATCAATAAAATTGCCACATATTTATTGATTTGATCAGTGACCTTATACTAGTATTTATAATGACTCCTCAATCCAGGTGAAAAATTTAATACTTAGTTTTTTATAGAATATTTTTTAAAATTATTTTTTACACAGAATTTTTTGATGTAGAGAAGTATGAAAAGATGAGCATAACACTTACTATGAGACTTGATTTATTATACATAAATATATTAAGTCATAGTTATGTTTTCATCTAGTTGCCAATACATTCTTAATGTTTTTTTTACACTGAATTGTTACCACTCATTTAATTCTTAGACTGATTCCCTTAAGGACAGGAAATATATTTTAATTCACCTCTGTAGTCTAATATAGGCACTATCAGAAATTAGCCCTGCATAATTTGTAGGAAATCTAGTAATCAGTTTACAGACCCTGTTGATCTACATGAGTCTATGAGTTTACCCTGTGGAACTATGGAGCCCAGAATAAAAACATAAAGAACCAAAGATTCTATACAAGGAAACCTCATACAGCAATTTAAAGCTTGTTTGCAAAGTACATAAAAGTCATAACAGATATATTCAATTTTACATTATTAGTGCAATTGCAATATTATCATTTTCAGTTGGTACCAGAACTCTGTCTTTATATCAAATACAGCAATAATTTTTTAAAAATTGTTAACATTAGATTTGTACAAGAAAATACTGACTTGCAGGAGCAGATGGTGACAGCCTATCAAGGCAGCACAAGAATAGTTAAAGGCAGAAGCTCCGACTTTGACAAAACACTTCCTTCAAACCATGTGACCTTGGCCAAGTTACCTTAATATCTCTGTTTTGAGGTTCATTATCTTTAAACTGAAATCCTGATAGTATGTAGTTCATAAAGAGAATGAAAGGATTAAATTAATTGCCTCCTTAGAACCCAGAAGGCAGCACATAGTAAATGCATGTTACTGTCTACAAATTTGAAAATGTACAGAGGAGAAAAAAAGAGGTGATGAATCTTCTACCAAATTATATTTTAATATGTATCTGCTGTTGATATCAGCTAAATAATTTATTGGTATTAAATGTGATGAATTCCAATAATTTTCTAAACTCCCTTACTTTGAATTCCTTGCCTTTCAATGAAAAGAGCTTGTGATTGAAAATTTGAAAACCCCAAACCGATCAAATATCTGCTAGTATTTAGTTTTTCAGTGTTTTTTTAAGTTTATTGATTGTGTGCCTTCTTCAAATCAGTAAACTTCAGGTATAGGCATATTTCACTAACAAGTAAGTATAGATCAGCACAGCATCGCTTGGAGAAAATTGAACTTATTAGGGGAGATTATCTTCCTATAGAATCTCTGCCCATGCTGCCTCTGTGGACTGTCTATGCAGCTGCAACCCACTGGTGTGAAGGAATGAAACGTAATTACTTAGTGCTACTATCTATATTGCTCAGGAAGATTAGTGTTTTAAATGGGAGTTAAATTCACAATAATTTATGCTCCCAAAGAACAAGGAACAACCTTTTGCTTTACTACTGATTGGAGAGGAGTTATGTGAACCAGATTTTATTTTAACATCCTAATTAGATATCATTTTGGTGATAGTTTCTCTCATAAACATTGCTAAAGTGATATTTAATTTTTATTTATCTTTAAAAAATCATTTTCATTCACCCAGTCTTCTTTTAAAGCATAATGTGGATACCATGGGGTATAGAAGAGTTAGTTTCTTTAAGATTTTATGTCAACACATTTTTCTGACACATATCAGGCAATTAAATGCAGTCAAACCTCTTTTATTTGAGAGACTTTTAATTTGAACTGATCATAATTTAGATAGGTAATGAGTTATAACTTTTTTATTTAGTTCTAGTATTGAAAGGATGAATACATGCCTATATCCCTAAATGTTGCTTACTCTATGGAAACAAATATTTTTCTGAGAAAATTAATGTGTAGAATGTTGTTGAAGAATATATTTAAACTGTTTAGGGGCTTTTAAATACCTTTATTTTCTAGACATTTTATATAAAAATTGAAATAAAGCTATATTTTCAAAATGATAAGATTTTAATTGACCAGGTTTATGTTAGATACTATGTTCAATGCTTTATGTAATAGCCTTATTTCATCATCCCTCCAATGGGCTGTCTTATCTACCAGCTAGCAAGCTACATGAAGGCTGGGACCATATTTTTACTCATCACTGTACTACCCTGCAATCTGAGCACTTAAGTTTTCATTGAATAAACATTTTTCTGGATATTTCTATAAAGTAAATAAACTGAGAAATGATAAGAAAAATATTATGTTGCTTGCAAAGATCATGATTCTAATAAAAGTTAGAATCTAGATTTGTCCCAAGCAATCAGACCAGAGCCTGAACTCTTAAGTCCTTGAATCTAACAAAATATTGACCCCTCTAAATGCTATTAATTCATTTCCCCAGTACAAGTCCTCCTTGTTTTAATATGAAAACTCCTTTATTCAACCCTCTCCCTTTGGGAGAGATGAGTTTGGAATGAGGGAATTATTTGTTTTGCTGGGGTTTGACCAGGATTTGTTACATATTGAAAGTAGAAAGAAACTAAAAAAAAATTCAGATTATGATAATGCAAAATAGGTATCCAAAAGACAGTCATCTGCAAGCTATGCTGTATGTCTTGAGAGATAATTTTCTAAAATTTTAATATTCTCCCCTGGCCATGTCTGGATAATATACATAGTTTATCCATCATAAAGAACTTACATTTGCCTACAATAGCTATGCAGGCTGTAGATTTTAGAAAGATACATCTGCCAAGAAAAAATGATCCAAAATATGGAAATTAGTAAAGAATACAGCATGTCATTTCAATGTTATCTAGAGACACTGCTAGCAAGCTCACCAAAATATATTTCATATTCTAGAAAACTTCAAATAAGCTTGATTTTGTGAGTTAACATTTGATTAAAGTACAAATTTGCATGATAACTGGTGAATGTCTGTTTAGTTGAAAAGATACAACCAAAGCTGTTTTTTCTTTTCTTGTATTTTTTAGCACTTGATAGAACCAGTTTGTATCTAACTATTGTTCTAACAACTATTTTTATTTTCAAAATAAGTATGAGGAATCATTCCCTCAAAATATTTTCTCTTTAACCAGCTTCATCATCTGCTAATTCTATTGTGAATTAATAGATTGAGTAAAATAGTTCACAGGTGTTTATTCTGTATTTATGTGAGAGTCATGTTTTTAACTTTGAATATTATACCTGAATACCATATTAAAAGTGCCAGTGCCCTTAAGCCAGTGATTACCAGGGGTACTTCTGTCATTGATCAAGCTGGACTCATTATTCATTGCAAGTAGTCACTTGTGAAATATAAATCATAGTAGCTATTAATCAATGCCTATGTTGAAAATAATTTTATCAGATCAAGGTTAAAAAGGGAAATCCTGTTTTGGTATTTATTTTTATACCATATGATCACAGATACATGGCAGAACATTACTAAGAATTTTTTAAGTCATTGGATGTTCATCATGAACATTTTATTCTGTATTATTTTCTACCAAAAGTGATTTCTTTTTCATTATTATAAGTTTTTGAGACAAAAGTGTAACAGGATTAATCTGATAAACATTTCTGATAAATGCTTCTGAACCTATCAGTCAGCTTAAGAAACAAAATAAAATAGAAATATTTATACTACTGTGTGCAACTACCAGGCCATTACACTTTATCGACCTGTCCATCTATGATCTGTTAATTATTATTTCAGAACTATCTTAAATGTATAGATATTATTATGTACTTGGTTTGTAAGTTACCTTCATCACTCAGTATTTCTTCACTGAAAAAATTTATATGCTTTTATTTATGAATCTATGAATAATTATTTTAACTGAAACACAATGTTGCACTTTCTTATCCATCCTCCTCCTGATGTACATGAGAGCATTTCTATGCTTGGCTATTATAAACTATCTGTGATAAAAACTCTCATAGATATTTCTCCTATAACCCAAATAAAAAAGACTTATATAATACACACACACACACACACACACACACACACACACACACACACAAGTGTATAATGCCATGTATGTCTTCAAATTTACTAGAAATTGCCAAGTTGCTTTCCAAAATATTCTACAATTGTAAGTCCCATCATAGTAGTACAGCTTCTATGTTGCACACTACCAAATGATAATTTTTCTTTTCCATCTGATATCTTGATTTTTCTTTTCCCTAAAGTCTTTGCAGAAAGTTCACCTTCACACCCGGAGAGCAAGAAAAAGTATAGAAAAAGGAAGCACCTTATCCACCTCTGTTTCATAATCTCCAAGACAGATACTGAAATGGGCTATCCCTTTCTCATATGTAATTCAAAGCACACTATTTTTTCCCAAAAGTTATAAGCCTAAGGCCAAACTCTTTGTAGTTTAATACAAAGTAAAAAGAACTTTATTTGATTTTTATTTTGCAGGGGGGAAATGGGACTAGTTGTATTTTCATCCCCCCACCAAAAAAATGAATGCACATCAAATAGTGAAAGTGGATCTAAATATTGTGGAAACCTAAATATGAAAGAAATAAAACTACTGGCAATACTTTAACCAAAGAGAAAAATGTTTAAACACCTGTTAGCATATTTTGCATAACTACCTTTAATTTCTTATCTTTAAAATAGTGAAAATCATGATGTTAAATTCAGTTTCCTTTGTTTTACCATAATGTTTTTCAAAAGTATCCTATAAAAAATTCTTTACACTGAAGAAAATGAGAAGAATTATTGCTAGATATAAATGAAAGCAAAATATGGTGACTAATTTTGCTTAGGTAGGATGATTAGAAAAATTGTCTTTTTACATTACTCATCTACTTCTTTGATGCAAAGTTTTAAAAAATAAAAATCTTAAATTTCCTTATGGAAGTAACTCTGCAAATGGCATCCATAGTTTATGGTGTTTGGATTTATGTTTTCTTTTTCATATCACGTTGAAGAAAATCAAAACTCCTTAGCATACCCCTTAGGACTGATGTTGATCTGGCCTCTGACTGTTTCTCAGACCTCAACTCATTCATCTCTCTGCCTTTCAGAAAGAGATCCAGTTACATTCCATGTTTTTAAATTATTTCCCAGTCCTCAACTATGACAATATTTTTTCCAGTATAGGGCTTTTATACTTAATATATATCTACATTTGCTCTCCACCTCAGCTTTTGCATAGTCAACCCTTTTTTAATTGATATACAGTCTAAATTTAATATCAAGTATACAACACAGTGGTTCAGCAGTTACCCATATTATTAAATCCTCACCCCTACTAGTACAGCTACTAACAGTCAACATAGGAAGATGTTACAGAGTCATTGCCTATATTCCCCATGCTATACTACTATGCCTGTGACCAACCTACATTATGACTGAGAATTTTTGTACCACTTTACCCCCTCAACCTCTCGACCCACTCATCTCAACCCCTCCCCCATTGTAACCACCAGTCCCTTCTCAGTGTCTGAGTCCTCTGCTGTTTTGTTCACTCCGTTTTGCTTTATATTTATATTCCACAAATAAGTATAATCTTATGGCATTAGTCTTTCTCCACCTGACTTATTATATATATATGTATTTTTTATCAAGGTATCATTGATATACACTCTTATGAAGCTTTCACAAGAAAAACAATGTGGTTATTACATTCACCCTTATTATCGAGTCCCCCTCATACTCCATTGCAGTCACTGTCCATCAGTGTAGTAAGATGCCACAGAGTCCCTATTTGTCTTCTCTGAGCTACGCTGTCTTCCCTGTGACCCACACACACCATGCGCACCAATCATGATACCCTACAATCCCCTTCTCACTCCCTCCCCACCCGCCCTTCACCACCCCTCCCCTTTGGTAACCACTAGTCCTTTCTTGGAATCTGTGAGTCTGCTGCTATTTTGCTCCTTCAGTTTTGCTTCATTGTTATAATCCACAAATGAGGGAAATCGTTTAGTACTTGTCTTTCTCTGACTGACTGACTTATCCATTCACATATTGATGGACACTTAGGTTGCTCTCATATCTTCTCTATTGTAAATAATGTGGTAATAATCATTGGGGTGCTTATATCTTTTTGGATCAGGGATTTCAGGTTTTCAGGTAAATTCCTAGAAGTGGAATGGCTGGGTCAAATGCTATTTCTACTTTTAGTGTTTGAGGAACCTCCATACTGCTTTCCACAGTGGCTGCCCTATTGACATTCCCACCAATAGTGTAGAAGAGTTCCCTTTTCTCCACATCCTCACCAATGCTTGTAATTTATTTTTTTTTGGTTGGTGGCCATTCTAACATGTGAGGTGATATCTTATTGTGATTTTGATTTGCATTTATCTGATGATTAGTGATGTGGAGAATCTTTTCATGTGCCTGTTGGCCATCTGTATTTCTTTTTTAGAAAAATGTCTATTGAGATCATCCACCCAGTTTTTAATCAGGTTATTTGTTTTTTTGGTGTTAAGATGTATGAGCTCTTTACATATTTTGGATGTTATCCCCTTACTAGATAAATCATTTACAAATATATTCTCCCATTCTATAGGTTGCCTTTTTGTTCTGCTGAAGGTGTTCTTTGCTGTACAGAAGCATTTTAATTTGATGTAGTCCCACTTGTTCACTTCTGATTTTGTTTACCTTCCCTAAGGATATATGTCCAGGAAAAAATTGCTCATATTTATGTTCAAGAGATTTTTGCCTATTTTCTTCTAAGAGTTTTATGGTTTCATGTCTTACATTCAGGTCTTTGATCCATTTCAAATTTACTTTTGTGTATGGAATTAGGCAGTAATCCAGTTTCATTCTCTTGCATGCAGCTGTCCAGTTTAGCCAAAACCAGTTGGTGAATAGGCTGTCTTTTCCCCATGCATGGCTCCTCTACCATACATTAATTGATCATATATGTGTGGGTTTATATCTGGGCTCTCTATTCTGTTCCATTGATCTACGGATATGTTCTTGTGACAATACCATTCTATTTTGATTACTGTAGCTTTGTAGTATAGCTTGAAGTTAAGGAGTATAATCCCCTCAGCTTCTTTCTTCTTTTTCAGGATTATTTTGGCTATTTCGGGTCTTTGTTGTTCCATGTGAATTTTAGAACTATTTGTTTTCATTCATTGAAAAATACTTCTGGCATTTTGATAGGGATTGTATTGAATGAGTAAATTGCTTTAGGCAGGATGGTCATTTTGACAATATTAATTCTTCCTATATATGAGCATGGGATAGATTTCCACTTATTTGTGTCTTCTTTAATTTCTCTCATGAGTATCTTAGAGTTTCTAAAAAATAAGTATTTCACTTTCTTGGTTAGGTTTATTCCTAGGTGTTTTATTCTTTCTGATGCAATTGTAAATGGAATTGTTTTCCTGATATCACCTTCTGCTAGTTCACTGTTAGTGTATAGGAATAATGCAGATTTCTGTGTTTTAATTTTGTATCCTGCAACTTTGCTGACTCGTTATTCTAATAGTTTTTTGGTAGATTCTTTAGGGTTTTCTAGGTATAATATGTCATCTGCAGAGTGACAGTTTACCTTTTTCTTTACCATTTGCATGTCTTTTATCTCTTTGTGTTGTCTGATTGCTGTGGCTCACACCTCCAGTACTATTTGAATAAAAGTGGTGAGAGTGGGCATCTTCATCTTGTTCCCAATCTTAGAGGAAAAGCTTTCAATAAACATAGCTCTGGATTGTCATATAATGCCTTTATTATGTTTTGTTTAGAGTTTTTCTCATGAATGGATGTTGGATTTTGTCAAATAATTTTTCCATATCTATTGAGATGATCACGTGATTTTTGTCCTTCTTTTTGTTGATGTGGTGCATGATTTGATTGATTTTCAAAATCTGTACCATCCTTGCATCCCTGTAATAAATCCTACTTGGTCATGATGGGTGATCTTTTTGATGGGTTTTTGAATTTTGTTTGCTAATAGTTTGTTGAGGATTTTTGCATCTATGCTCATCAGCAATACTGGTTTATACTTTTCTTTTTTTGTACTGTCTTTTTCTGGTTTTGGTACTAGAGTGATGCTTACCTTATAGAAAGAGTTTGGAAGTATTCCTTCCTCTTGTACTTTTTGGAATACTGTAAGAAGGGATAGGTATTAGCTCTTCTCTAAATGTTTGGTAGAATTCAGATGTGAAGACATCTAGTCCTGGGTTATTGGGAGTTTTTTGATTAATTAGATTTGATTGGTATAATAGGTCAGTTCACATTTTCTGTTTCTTCCTGGGTCAGTCTTGGAAGGTTGTATTTTTCTAGGAAGTTTTCCATTTCTTCTAGGTTGTCCAATATATTGGCATATAATTTTCATAGTATTCTCTAATAATTCGTTATATTTTTGTGGTATCCGTTGTGACTACTCCACTTCTGATTTTGTTTATTTATGTAGTCTTTTTTTTCTTGACAAGTCTGGCTAGATATTTATCTATTTTATTTTCTCAAAGAACTAGCTCTTAGTTTCATTAATTTTTTTCTATTGTTTTATTCTGTAGATTATTAATTTCTGCTCCAATCTTTATTATGTCTCTCCTTGGGTTTAATTTGTTCTTTTTCTAGTTTCTTTATTTGTGAGTTTAGACTGTTTCTTTGAGATTGGTCTTATTTCTTGAGGTAAGGTTGCATTGCTATGTACTTCCCTCTTAGAATGGCCTTTGTGGCATCCCACAAATATTGGAGTGTTGTATTTTTTGTATTCATTTATCTCCATGTATTGCCTGATTTCTGTTTTAATTTTTTCATTGATCCATTGATTATTTAGAATCATGTTGTTTAGCCCCCATTTGTTTGTAGGCTTTTTTATTTTCTTTGTGGTCTGAGAATTTGCCTGATTTAATTTAAATCTTTTTGAATTTATCAAGGTTCTTTTTGGGACCTAGTGTCTGATCTATTCTAGAGAATGTTGCATATGCACAGGAGAAAAACATTAATACATTCATGCTGTTTTTTTGGGTGGAGTGTTCTATAGATATCTGTTAAGTCATCTGATATAATGTGTTGTTCAGTGCCTCTGTTTCCTTATTTATTTTCTGTCTGGTTGATTTGTCTATTGATGTGCTGTGTGTTAATGTCTTCTACAATGAATGTGTTGTAGTCTATTTCCCAATTTAATTATGTTAGTATTTGTTTTACATATATAAATTGCACCCATGTTGGGTGTGTAGATATTTATAGTAGCTGTATTCTCTTGTTGGACTGATCATGATCTAATGTCCTTATTTGTCTCTTACTTTTTTGTTTTTAAATCTATTTTGTCTGATACAAGTACTGCTACTCTTGCTTTTTTCTCCCTATTGTTTCCATGAAATATCTTCTTCCATTCCTTCACTTTTAGCTTGTGTATGTCTTTGGGTCTGAAATGAGTCTCCTGTAGGCAGCATATGGATGGGTCTTGTTTCTTAATCCATTTCACCACTCTGTGTCTTTTGATGAGTACACATTCAGTCCATTTACATTTAAGGTAATTATTGACAGGTATGTACTTATTGCCATTTAATTCATTGTTTTCTGTTTGTTTATAGAGCGCCTCTCTGTTCCTTTCTTTTTCTCTTATGCTGTTCTCTTTTTATTTGATGGTTTTCTTTAGTGTTGTGGTTGGATTTGTCTTTTTTAATTTTTTGTGCCAGGCTTTAGGTTTGTGGTTACCAAAGGTTCAAGGATAGCTTCCTGACTATATAACAGTTTGTATTAAGTTTCTGATTGCTCTATTTCAAACACAATCTAAAAGTACTTTTTTCTTCTTCTTCCTCCTACAAACTTTATGTATTACATATCATAATCAAAACTATTAAGTCTTAGGAATATTTCCATCTACAATAGTCTCTTTAACATATCCTATAAAGCTGATTTTGTTGTTATAAATTATTTGAGCCTTCATTTATCTGGAAATTGTTTAAGCCTGCTTCAAATTTAAATGATAATCTTGCCAGATAGAGGATTCTTGGTTGAACGTCCTTCTGTTTCAGTACATTAAATATTTCATACTACTCCTTTCTGGTCTGTAAAGGTTCTGCTGAAAAGTGTGCTGATAGACTGAAGGGGTTCTCTTATAAGTACTTTTATTTTCTCTCTCCCCAGGTGCTTTCAATACTCTCTCTTTATCCTTAATCTTTGCCATCTTAATTATTAGATGTCTTGGTGTTGTCTTCCTGGGGTTCCTTTTGTTAGGGGCTCTCTGAGCTTCCATGATCTGAGTGTCTATTTCCTTCTCCAGACTGAGGAAGTTTTCAACAATTATTTTCTCAAAGAGAGCTTATGTCCTTTTATCTCTCTCTTCTCCTTCTGGTACCCCTATTATGTGAATATTATTTTGTTTGGATTGGTCACACAGCTCTCTTATCATTCTTTCATTCCTAGAGATCCTTTTTTCCCTCTGTTCTTCAGCTTTCTTGTATTCCTGTTCTCTTATTTCCATCTCATTGATTATCTCCTCTACTTGAAGCAATTGATTATTTATTCCCTCCATTTTGTGTTTCTTTCAGTTACCATATTCTTTAGCTCTTGTATCACCTTGTTGAAGCCCTCCCTGAGATCTTTAATACATCTCTATAGATCCGTGAGCATATTTATGACTTCTACGTTATAATCTTTATCAAGAAGATTGGTGATCTCCATTTCATTTAGCTCTCTTTCTGGTGTCTTAACCTTTAGTTTAGTTTGGAACGTATTCCTCTGCTTCCTCACCTGTCAGTGTTTCTGTGTTTCTTCCTTTGTATTAGATGGGTCTGCTATGCTTCTTGATCTAGAGAGTAAAGACTTTTTGAAGAAGGCATCCTGTGCTGCCCAAAAGCTCAAGACTCTCTCCTCTCCATTGCTTTATTTTTCCTTTGATGTGGATACCCAGCTGCTGTTAGTGGGCAATGGGCAGGGTTGCCTTTCTTTCTGTCTGTGGACAGTGGGTTGTCTCAGTCTACTGAGGTTGGTGGTTTACCTCATCTGGACATATGTGTTACAAGCATTAGTATCAGCTGGGATCATTATGGGGTGGCACCCTCTGCCTACACCATAGCAATGGCAGGGCTGCTGGATTAATGAAGTGGGTGGAACAATTGCAAGGCAAGTAGCACAATGCAAGTTGCACAGGCTGCAGGTGTTGGCAAGTCACCTTGGTGCAGATCCCTTGGATGCCTGGTAATGGTTGTCTGCCATGTGGTGGCAGGTCATGCAGGCTCGCAGCAGTGATGGCAGGAAATCTTTATTTTTTTATTTTTTTATTTTGGTATCATTAATCTGCAGTTACATGAAGAACATTATATTTTACTAGGCTCCCCCCTTCACCAAGTCCCCCCCACATACCCCTTCACAGTCACTGTCCATCAGCATAGTAAGATGCTGTAAAATCACTTCTTGTCTGCTCTGTGCTGCACAGCCTTCCCCGTGCCCCCCCACACACTATACATGCTAATCATAATGCCCCCTTTCTTCTTCCCCACCCTTGTCCCTCCCTTCCCACCCATCCTCCCAGTTCCTTTCCCTTTGGTAACTATTAGTCCATTCATGGGTTCTGTGATTCTGCTGCTGTTTTGTTCCTTCAGTTTTCTTTTGTTCTTATACTCCACATATGAGTGAAATCATTTGGTACTTGTCTTTCTCCGCCTGGCTTATTTCACTGAGCATAATACCCTCTAGCTCCATCCATGTTGTTGTGAATGAGAGGATCTGTTTTTCTCTATGGCTGAGTAATATTCCATTGTGTATATGTACCACATCTTCTTTATCCATTCATCTACTGATGGACATTTAGGTTGCTTCCATATCTTAGCTATTGTAAATAGTGCAGTGATAAACATAGGGGTGCATCTGTCTTTTTCAAACTGGAGTGCTGCATTCTTAGGGTAAATTCCTAGAAGTGGAATTCCTGGGTCAAATGGTATTTCTACTTTGAGCATTTTGAGGAACCTCCATACTGCTTTCCACAATGGTTGAACTAATTTACATTCCCACCAGCAGTGTAGGAGGGTTCCCCTTTCTACACAACCTCGCCAACATTTGTTGTTGTTTGTCTTTTCCATGATGGTGATCCTTACTGGTGTGAGGTGATATCTCACTGTGGTTTCAATTTGCATTTCTCTGCTGACAAGCGATGTGGAGCATCTTTTCATGTGTCTGTTGGCCATCTGAATTTCTTCTTTAGAGAACTGTCTATTCAGGTCCTCTGCCCATTTTTTAATTGGATGATTTGCTTTTTGTTTGTTGAGCTGTGTGAGCTCTTTATATATTTTGGATGTCAACCCTTCATTGGATCTGTCATTTATGAATATATTCTCCCATACTGTAAGATAACTTTTTGTTCTATTGATGGTGCCCTTTGCTGTACAGAAGCTTTTTAGCTTGATATAGTCCCACTTGTTCATTTTTGCCTTTGTTTCCCTTGCCTGGGGAGATACGTTCATGAAGAGGTCACTCATGTTTATGTCCATGAGATTTTTGCCTATGTTTTTTTCTAAGAGTTTTATGATTTCGTGACTTACATTCAAGTCTTTGATCCATTTCAAATTTACTTTTGTGTATGGGGTTAGACAGTGATCCAGCTTCATTCTCTTACATGTAGATGTCCAGTTTCGCCAGCACCATTTGTTGAAGAGACTGTCATTTCCCCATTGTATGTCCATGGCTTCTTTATCATATATTAATTGACCATATATGTTTGGGTTAATGTCTGGAGTCTCTATTCAGTTCCACTGGTCTGTGGCTCTGTTCTTGTGCCAGTACCAAATTGTCTTGATTACTGTGGCTTTGTAGTAGAGCTTGAAGTTGGGGAGCAAGATTCCCCACCCCACTTTACTCTTCCTTCTCAAGATTGCTTTGGCTATTCAGGGTCTTTGGTGCTTCCATATGAATTTTTGAACTATTTGTTCCAGTTCATTGAAGAATGCTGTTGGTAATTTGATAGGGATTGCATCAAATCTGTATATTGCTTTGGGCAGGATGGCCATTTTGACAATATTAATTCTTCCTAGCCAAGAGCATGGGATGAGTTTCCGTTTGTTAGTGTCCTCTTTAATTTCTCTTAAGAGTGTTTTATAGTTTTCAGGGTATAGGTCTTTCACTTCCTGGGTTAGGTTTATTCCTAGGTATTTTCTTCTTTTTGATGCAATTGTGAATGGAATTGTTTTCTTGATTTCTCTTTCTATTAGTTCATTGTTAGTGTAGAGGAAAGCCACAGATTTCTGTGTGTTAATTTTGTATCCTGCAACTTTGCTGTATTCCGATATCAGTTCTAGTAGTTTTGGAGTGGAGCCTTTAGGGTTTTTTATGTACAATATCATGTCATCTGCAAATAGTGACAGTTTGACTTTTTCTTTACCGATCTGGATTCCTTGTATTTCTTTGTTTTCTCTAATTGCTGTGGCTAGGACCTCCAGTACTATGTTGAATAACAGTGGGGAGAGTGAGCATCCCTGTCTTGTTCCTGATTTCAGAGGAAAAGCTTTTCACCTCTCGCTGTTCAGTATGATGTTAGCTGTGGGTTTATCATATATGGCCTTTATTATGTTGAGGTACTTGCTGTCTATACCTATTTTGTTGAGAGTTTTTATCATGAATGAATGTTGAATTTTGTTGAATGCTTTTTCAGCATCTATGGAGATGATCATGTGGTTTTTGTCTTTTTTTTTTGTTGCTGTAGTGGATGATGTTGATGGATTTTCAAATGTTGTACCATCCTTGCATCCCTGGGATGAATCCCACTTGGTCTTGGTGTATGATCCTTTTGATGTATTTTTGAATTCGGTTTGGTAATATTTTGTTGAGTATTTTTGTATCTATGTTCATCAGGGATATTGGTCTGTAGTTTTCTTTTTTTGGTGGGGTCTTTGCCTGGTTTTGGTATTAGGGTGATATTGGCTTCATACAATAAGTTTGGAAGTATTCCCTCCCCTTCTATTTTTTGGAAAACTTGAAGGAGAATGGGTATTATGTCTTCTCTGTATGTCTGATAAATTTCTGAGGTAAATCCTGTCCCCGGGGTTTTGTTCTTGGGTAGTGTTTTGATTATCGCTTCAATTTTGTTGCTGGTAATTGGTCTGTTTAGATTTTCTGTTTCTTTCTGAGTCAGTCTTGGAAGGTTGTATTTTTCTAGGAAGTTGTCCATTTCTCCTAGGTTTCCCAGCTTGTTAGCATATAGGTTTTCATAGTATTCTCTAATAATTCTTTGTATTTCTGTGGGGTCCATCGTGATTTTTCCTTTCTCATTTCTGATTCTGTTGATGTGTGTTAACTCTCTTTTTCTGTTAATAAGTCTGGCTGTAGGCTTATCTATTTTGTTTATTTTCTCAAATAACCAGCTCTTGGTTTCATTGATTGTTTCTATTGTTTTATTCTCCTCAATTTTGTTTTTTTCTTCTCTGATCTTTTTTATGTCTCTCCGTCTGCTGACCTAAGGCCACATTTGTTCTTTTTTTCCAATTTCGATAATTGTGACATAAGACTATTCTTTTGGGATTGTTCTTCCTTCTTTAAATATGCCTGGATTGGTACATACTTTCCTCTTAAGACTGATTTTGCTCCGTCCCACAGAATTTGGGGCTTTGTATTGTTGTCATTTATTTCCATATATTGCTGGATCTCTATTTTAATTTGGTGATTGATCCATTGGTTATTTAGGAACATGTTGCTAAGCCTCCATGTGTTTATGAGCCTTTTTGCTTTCTTTGTTCAATTTATTACTAGTTTTATACCTTTATGGTCTGAAAAGTTGGTTGGTAGGATTTCAATCTTTTGGAATTTACTGAGGCTCATTTTGTGGCCTAGTATGTGGTCTATTCTGGAGAATGTTCCATGTGCACTTGAGAAGAATGTGTATCCTGTTGCTTTTGGGTGTAGAGTTCTATAGATGTCTATTAGGTCCATCTGTTCTAGTGTGTTGTTCAGTGCCTCTGTGTCCTTGCTTATTTTCTGTCTGGTGGATCTGTCCTTTGGAGTGAGCAGGTGTGTTAAAGTCTCCCAAAATGAATGCACTTCATTCTATTTCCTCCTTTAATTCTGTTAGTATTTGTTTCACATATATTGGTGCTCCTGTATTGGGTGCTTATATGTTTAGAATGGTTGTATCCTCTTGTTGGACTGAGCCCTTTGTCATAATATAGTGTCCTTCTTTATCTCTTGTTACTTTCTTTGTTTTGAAGTCTATTTTGTCTGATACTAGTATTGCAACACCTGCTTTTTTCTCTCTGTTGTTTGTATGAAATACTTTTTCCGTCCCTTGACTTTTAATCTGTGCGTGTCTTTGGGTTTGAGGTGAGTCTCTTGTAAACAGCATATAGATGGGTCTTCCTTTTTTGTCCATTCAGTTACTCTGTGTCTTTTGATTGGTGAATTCAGTCCATTTACATTTAGGGTCATTATTGAAAGATATGTACTTATTGCCATTGCAGGCTTTATATTCGTGGTTACCAAAGGTTCAAGGTTGGCTTCTTTACTACCTTACTGTCTTACTTAACTCGCTTATTGAGCTATTATAAACACAGTCTAATGTTTATTTTTCTCCCTTCTTATTCTCCTCCTCCATTCTTTATATGTTGGGTGTTTTGTTCTGTGCTCTCTTTAGGAGTGCTCCCTTCTAGAGTGGTCCCTCTAAGATACCCTTTAGAGGTGGTTTGTGGGAGGCAAATTTCCTCAACTTTTGCTTCTCTGGGAATTATTTAATCTCTCCTTCATATTTAAATGATAATCGTGCTGGATACAGTATCCTTGGTTCAAAGCCCTTCTGTTTCATTGCATTGAATATATCATGCAATTCTCCTCTGGCCTTTTCAGTTTCTGTTGAGAAGTCTGATGATAGCCTGATGGGGTTTCCTTTGTAGGTGACCTTTTTTTACTCTCTGGCTGCCTTTAATACTCTGTCCTTGTTGTTGATCTTTGCCATTTTAATTATTATGTGTCTTGGTGTTTTCCTCTTTGGATCTCATCTGTTGGGAGTTATTGTGCCTTTGTAGTCTGAGCAACTATTTCCTCCCCTAGTTGAGGGAAGTGCTCAGCAATTATTGCTTCAAAGACACCTTCTATCCCTTTTTCTCTCTCTTCTTCTTCTGGTACCCCTATAATGCAGATATTGTTCCTTTTGGATTGGTCACACTGTTCTCTTAATATTGTTTCCTTCCTGGAGATCCTTTCATCTCTCTCTGTATCAGCTTCTACGTGTTCCTGTTCTCTGTTTTCTATTCCATCAATGGCCTCTTGTATCTTATCCATTCTGCTTTTAAATCCTTCCGGAGATTGTTTCATTTCTGTAATCTCCCTCCACACGTCTGTAATCTCCATCTGGACTTCATCCCTTAGCTCTTGTATATTTCTCTGCATCTCCGTCAGCAAGTTTATAATTTTTATTTTGAATTTTCTTTCTGGAAGACTGGTTAGGTCTATCTCCTGCTCAGGGGTTGTGATTTTGGTCTCTATCAAATTTTTCTGACTTTTCATGGTGATAGATAGTTTGTGGAGCTGGCACAAGTGATGGCTGGGAGATTGTCCCTTCTTGTTGGTTTATGGCCTTCTTCTCCTGGGAGAACAGCGACCTCTAGTGGCTTGTGCTTGGCAGCTGCGTGCACGAGGGACTTCTGATTCTTGCCGGCTGCTATGAAGTTTAGCTCCGTGTTTGCTGTGGGCATGGTGTGCCTTGGGCTGCTGCTCTGACATGGCAGAGCCGCATTGGAGGTAAAAAGGCCGGGAGGTGTTTTATCTCCGTGAGGAGCCTCTATGCTCCCTGATGCCCAGGGGTTAGAGTGCCCAGAATTCCCCGGGATTCCCAGCTGCTGGGCTAATTTTCCCTGGATACTTCCGTCCAGCTGTGGGGTCCCTGTCCCTTTAAGACTTTCAAAAAGCACCCGCTTTTCTTTGTCCCAGGGGCGCTGGCTTCGGGACCCGCTCACAGGTCTTACTGTCCTGTTTCCCTGGTTTCCAGCACCGCATGCATGCACTGTGTCTGCGCTCTGATGTGGATGGCTAGGGCTGGCTATTTTGCAGTCCTGGGCTCCCTCTCCCTCCCCGCTCCGACTCCTCTCCTCCCGCTGGGAGCTCGGGTGATGGGCACTTGGGTCCTGCCTTGCTGGGGCTTGTATCTTACCCCCTTCATGAGGCGCTGGGTTCTCGCTGGTGTGGATGTAGTCTGGCTGTTGTCCTGTGTCTTCTGGTCTCTCTTTTAGGAATAGT
The DNA here is from genome assembly GCF_030020395.1 of Manis pentadactyla. NCBI lineage: Eukaryota > Metazoa > Chordata > Mammalia > Pholidota > Manidae > Manis > Manis pentadactyla. The sequence goes on along the minus strand of NC_080021.1, from coordinate 27,628,834 downwards.
TGTATTTGTTGTATTTTCAAAAATATATGTGGTTTTGGGAGATTTCCGCTGCTCTACTCACGCCACCGTCTTGGCTCCTTTTTTTCTTAATATATATACATCTTTGGAAAACTATTACCACCTCATAGAGATTATCCCTAACCCCTCAAGTCTAAAAAACAGTCATTATTTAACTTGTCACTGGGTTTATTTTTGTCATGATATAACATATTTTACTGACCTAGGATATCAGTGATTGTAACAGACAATGTTATTCTACAAAACCCTGAGAAATAAAAACTGCTATTAATATGTATTATGATGCAGTAATATTTTATTTCTTAGACATTTTATTTCATATATTTTGAAGAAGATTCCTTAGCATTGGTTAAAGATTTTTCACATATAATTATTGTTTTTCCATTCTTACATGTTGAGCTACACATGCATTTACATGGAAATAAGTTAGAACAAGGCATTGAATATGGGAATATAATGTCTATCATTATAAGTAATTTGAGACTCAGTGTCATAACTGAGTAAAGACAAGTTATGACACTGAGACAAATACCTAAATGTTTTCTTTCTACATCTTTTCTTTCCCCACAGGTTCAGTGAGGGATGATTATTGTATATATTTAAGGTCTACAATATGATATTTTGAGAAAAGTATACATTGTGACTTGATTACCCCAGTGAAGCTAATTAACAGATCCATTACCTTACATAACAATTTTTTGTCCATATGGTGAGAACACTTGAAATCTACACTTTTAGCAAATTTCAAGTATATAGTGTATTATTTTTAAGTATAGCTAATACATTTAATAAAGATATATATATACTCCACATCTTTAAATGTTTTCAAGATCTTTATCCTAGGAAAAAATATTGAAATATTTATGAGACTTCTACCAGATTTCAGGTGCTTTACTGTCAAAAGGATGATTAAAAATAGAATTTAGTATTCACGAAAAATTATTATATAATGGAAGAAATTTACAAAAGATATTTAAATCTACTGCCAAACAATATTGTTATGTTTATGATAAGACATGTTAAAGAACAAAACAAAACTAAATATTTATATAACAAAGCAGAGGGAATAGACTTACATCTGGGTTTTAGAATGTTTATATTACAATTCTGGCCCATCATTTGGAGTAGACCCCACATATGTTCCTTGATGATATTAGCACTCAACTCATATTTACTTGTGAGTATTAACGAGAGAATACATTCAGTGAATTTAGCATAGTGACAAATACTAAGCACTCCATGAAAGGGTAGAGTACTATATATTGTTTCATATTTTCAGTAATTTGATGTAAGTATGTAAAATAGAGACCAATTTTGATTATTTTTTATAAAATGTGTTATGTCATAACAAAATTTTTAATGATAAAGGTTATTACTCTTTAACATGTCTTAATGTTATCTGAGAATTACCCATTGACAGTAATGACAAGATCACCACCTAGTGGCAACTATCATGAATTACAGATATGTGGCCTCTGAAAAACTAGAAAGTCAGAAATATGAAGCTCAGTCTCTGTATACACAAGGACCAGTTTTGACATACAGGTATACCTTATTTTATTCTGCTTCACTTTATTTGGCTTCCCCGATATTGCATTTTGTGTCAACCTGCATTGAAAGTCTATTGGCTGTTCACTTTCCTAACAGCATTTTCTCACTTTGTGATTGTGTCGTATTTTGGTAATTCTCAAAAATATTTCAAACTTTTTCATTAATATTATATTTGTGATGGTTATCTGTGATCAGTGATGTTTGATGTCATGATTGTAATTGTTTTGGGCACCACAAAATGCACCCATATAAAACAGTGGCCTTAGTGGATGTGTGTGTTCTGACCGCTCCACTGACCAGCTGTTCTCCCATCTCTCTATCTTCTCAGGCTTCCCTATTCCCCAGAGACACAACATTATTGAAATTAGTCCATAACATTACAGTGGCCTCTAAGTGTTCAAGTGAAAGGAAGAGCAGCATGTCTGTCATTTTAACTTAAAAGCTAGAAATGATTAAGCTTAGTGAGGAAGGTATATTGGAGGTTGAGATAGGTCAAAAGCTAGGCCTCTAGTGCCAGTGAGCAAAGTTGTGAATACAAAGGAAAAGTTCTTGAAGTAAATTAAAAATACTACTCCAGGAAACATATGAATTATAAGACAACCAAACAGGCATTGCTCATATGCAGAAAGTTTCAGCTGTCTGAATAGAGCATAAGCATTCCCTTAAATAAACCAAAGTCTAATCCACAGAAAGGCCCTAACTCTCTTCAGTTCTATGAAGGCTGAGAGAAGTGAGGAAGCAGCAAAAGAAAAGTTGGAAGGTAATGCAGGTTGGTTCATATTTTTGTGGAAAGAAGTCAGCTCTGTGACATCAAACTGCAAAGTGAAGCAGCAATCACTAGCTGTAATAAAAGCTGTGGCAAGCTATCCAGATGACCTATCTCAAATCATTAATGAAGGTGGTTTCACTAAACAATAAATTTTCAATGTCAATTAAAGAACTTTTTATTGGAAGGAGATGCCATCTAGGACTTTCATAGCTAGAAAGGAGAAGTCAGTGCTTAGCTTCAAATCTTCAAAGGACAGACAGGCTCACTCTGCTGTTAGGAGGTAATGCAGTTGGTGACTTGAATTTGAAGCCAGGGTTCATTCAGCATTCTGAAAATGCTAGGACCCTTAAGAATGATGCTAAATCCAATCTGCCTGTGCTCTGTAAATGAAATAACAAAGCCCGGGTGACAGTACATCTGTTTAGAACATGGTTTACTGAATATTTTAAGCCCACTTTTGAGAGCTAGTGCTCAGGCCAAAAGAGCTCCTTTTAAAATGTTATTGCTCATTGACAAAGTACCTGGTCACCCAAGAGCTCTGATGGAGACATACAATGAGTTTAATGTTTTCATGTCTTCTAACATAACATCCATTCTGCAGCCCATGGAACAAGGAGTAATTTCAACTTTCAAGTTATATTATTTAAGAAATACATTTCACAAGGCTATAGCTGACATAGAGAGTGATTCCTCTTATGGACCTGGGGAAACTAAATTGAAAACCTTCTGAAAGGATTCACCATTCTAGATGCCATTAAGAGCATTTGTGATTCATGGGGAAAGGTCATAATATCAACATTAACAGAGGTTTGGTAGAAGTTAATTCCAACCCTCATGGATCACTTTGAGAGGTTCAAGACTTCAGTAGAGGAAGTAACTGTAGATGTGTGGAAATAGCAAGAGAATTAAAAGTGGAGCCAGATGATATGATTAAATTGCTGCAATCTCATGATAAAACCTGAACAGATTAGGAGTTGTTTCTTATTGATGAGTAAAATAGTGGTTTCTTGAGATAGAATCTACTTTTAGTGGAGGTGCTATGAAGACTGTTGAAATGACACAAAGGTTTAGATTATTACATAAACTTAGTTGATAAAGCACTGGCAGAGTTTGAGAGGATTGACTCTGATTGTGAAAGTTCTCCTGTAGGTAAAATGCTTTCAAACACATTGCATGCTATAGACAAATCATTCATGAAAGAACATCAATTGGTGTCACAAACTTCATTGTCTTACTTCAAGAAACTTCAAGCACCACCCTGATCAGTTGGCAACCATCAATTTCAAGGCAAGACCCTCTACCAGCAAAAATTACAATTCACTGAAACCACAGATAACTGTTAGTATTTTTTAAGATATGCATGTTGCTTTTTTAGACATCTATTGCACATTAAATAGGCTATAATACAGTATAAAGTTAACTCTTTGATATACTGGGAAACCAAGTTCATTTTTTTTGTTTTATTGCGATATTTGCTTTATTGTGGTGGTCTGGACTTTAACTTGCAATACCTCTGAGGTATACCTGTATATATTATTAAATCTGAAAAATGAATATCTGTTTAAAATAGACCCAACTGGCATCATAGTTACTAATTCAGTGTAGCATAACCATTCCATTTACAAAGTGGTTGATTCATTGAAGTTTGTTAAAATTACCTTAAAAGATAAATACATACTGCAACATATTTGAGGAGGTTAATAGGAGGTAACCTTTATCATATGGTCAGATATAATATGGAGTAGATATGTAAGTGACCACATATTTCTAAAGAGTATAGATAAGGTACATGGGCTCTGGATTAACCACATTCTTTATAAATTTGAGCTCTTTCAGTGTCTAACTTTAGGTCCTTGGCAAATTAATCTCAAGTTATATAACCTGCTATATAGTTGTAGATACTAGCAGTAGTAGGAGGATAATCTTATATCATAAATGTACTACTTTTAGCAGGACACAGCCAACACCCTATATGTTATTTCTCTGTTATTGCCTCAATACTATTACTGATTCTGCAAATACAATCATAATAATTGCTCTGATATTTATTACCAAGTGATAATGAATAGGTTTGACCTTTTACACACCATTCCTTAATGCAAGGATCAAAACGTGATTTCATTAGAAATTAGTATGTTATTACTCAGAATTTATGATTAGTTAAGAGATTAAAATATGTCATACCAATTAATTTTTTTTGCCATTTTATTGAGAAATAGTTGACATATATCACTGTATAAGTTTAAGGAATACAGCATGGTGGTTTGATTTACATATATTATGAACTGATTGTTATGTTAGCCTCAGCTAACATCTGTCTTATCGTATAGATACAATACAAAGAAAAGAATATGGGAGAAAGAAATTCTTGTGATGAGAACCCTTAAGATTTGCTCTCTTAGCAACTTTCCTCTGTATCATACAGCAGGGTTAGCTATATGATGTGTATTACTTCCCTAGAACTTATTAATCTTAACAGCTGCAGGTTTGTGAGAGTGGACAATCCTTGTCTTATTTTTTATCTTGGAGGAAAAGCTCTTAACTTTCCACCACTGAGTATAATGTTAGCAGTGAGCTTGTCATATATGGCCTTTATTATGTTGGGATGTGTTTCTTCTATGCCTAATATTTTAGGAGTTTTATTATGAATGGATATTGAATTTTGCCAAAGGTCTATTGAGATAATCATATGATTTTTTCCCATCCTATTAATGTGGTATATCAGATTGATTGATTTGAGTATGTTGAACTATCTTTGCATTCCATTTTTTTTTTTTTTTTTTTTTTTTTTAATAATTATTTTTTATTGAAGGGTAGTTGACACACAGTATTACATTACATGAGTTTCAAGTGTACAACACAGTGGTAGAACATTTATATACATAATTCTAGGTTCCAGCTATCACCCTACCAAGCTGTTACAATATCTTGACTATATTCCTTATGCTATACATTACATCCTGGTTACTAATTTATTTTACCATTGGAAGTCTGTCCTTTTTTTTTTTTTTTTTTTGTGAGGGCATCTCTCATATTTATTGATCAAATGGTTGTTAACGACAATAAAATTCTGTATAGGGGAGTCAATGCTCAATGCACAATCATTATTCCACCCCAAGCCTAATTTTTGTCAGTCTCCAATCTTCTGAGGCATAACAAACAAGTTTTTACATGTAGAACAAATTCTTACATAATGAATAAGTTACATAGTGAACAGTACAAGGGCAGTCATCACAGAAACTTTCGGTTTTGCTCATGCATTATGAACTATAAACAGTCAGTTCAAATATGAATACTCATTTGGTTTTTATACTTGATTTATATGTGGATACCACATTTCTCTCTTTATTATTATTATTTTTAATAAAATGCTGAAGTGGTAGGTAGATACAAGATAAAGGTAGAAACATAGTTTAGTGTTGTAAGAGAGCACATGTAGATGATCAGGTGTGTGCCTGTAGACTATGTGTTAATCCAAGCTAGACCAGGGCAATAAAACATCCACGTATGCAGAAGATTTCTCTCAGAACGGGGGGGTGAGGTTCTAAGCCTCACCTCTGTTGATCCCCAATTTCTCACCTGATGGCCCCCCTGCGACTGTGCCTGTCTTAGGTTGTTCCTCCCTTGAGGAATCTTACCCGTCTCTGGCTAACCAGTCATCTTCCGGGGCCATACAGGGAAATGTGAAGTTGGTAAGTGAGAGAGAAGCCTTATTGTTTGAAAAAGTTAGCTTTTTACTTCTTTGCATATTTATGCCCTGTGGCTTCTATGCCCAGCATTTGTCTTGAGGTATCTTTACCACTTGGAAGAATTATGATACTCGGTAAATTTGATATGAGGCACGAATTCTATTTAAGGGTTGTAATTAGGAAGGAAGAAGAAAAGCTATAGAAGTAGCAGGCGGAAGAAAACATGGGAAGATTGATTATTTCTTTGATATATCTTCTTGTAGAGTAACTTCAGCATGTATAGGTTTTAAGCTACTACTTAAATTGCACACACACATTAACATAATAGGAGTATAGTTACATAACCAAGGCATATCTGTAATTACCAGCCATCTGCAGTGAAACCAAGAAAACCAGTTAGGCACCTTAGGCATTTGTGAAAACTTATCTATGATATGGTGGATATTGTCCAAATGAACTTGAACAGTCTGAGAGAAATCAGACAAATTAAAACAACCCATTCCTGGGGACTGTTCACATGCCATATGTTCTTTTAACAATAAATAGTTTGTAGTTGTAAGACTTTGGAGCGCTACAATTTGCACTTCTCCAAATTCTTGGTTGAGTTCCAACAGTATAGATCCAGTCCAATTTTGTTGTTTTACTGTATGCAGAGGCCAGCTTAGATATCTCCTTCCTCATTCCCATGGCAAGTCCAGGAACTGGTGGGATGAGTGCATCTACAGCTGTAGCAGTGCGTGGATCTTTGTTGGGGTTTTTTGATGATCATCTTCTGGCATGAGTCTTCCAGAGAGTGCAGATGTTGGAAGTTCTTTTTCATATCGTATCTTAGTTCATTTTCGGGGTAGCCGAATTAGGCTTTGATCCTCTGTGTAAACACAAACAGACCCTTTGCCTACACTTTTATATGCCCTTTATACCCTTGTGTAGAACTCGCTGGAGGTTACCACACAGGAACTGCCCTTTTTTTTTTTTTTTTTTTTGCTATCACTAATCTACACTTACATGACGAATATTATGTTTACTAGGCTCTCCCCTATACCAGGTCTCCCCTATAAACCCCTTTACAGTCACTGTCCATCAGCATAGCAAAATGTTGTAGAATCACTACTTGCCTTCTCTGTGTTGTACAGCCCTCCCTTTTCTCCTACCCCCCCATGCATGTTAATCTTAATACCCCCCTACTTCTCCCCCCCTTATCCCTCCCTACCCACCCATCCTCCCCAGTCCCTTTCCCTTTGGTACCTGTTAGTCCATTCTTGAGTTCTGTGATTCTGCTGCTGTTTTGTTCCTTCAGTTTTTCCTTTGTTCTTATATTCCACAGATAAGTGAAATCATTTGGTATTTCTCTTTCTCCGCTTGGCTTGTTTCACTGAGCATAATACCCTCCAGCTCCATCCATGTTGCTGCAAATGATTGGATTTGCCCTTTTCTTATAGCTGAGTAGTATTCCATTGTGTATATGTACCACATCTTCTTTATCCATTCATCTATTGATGGACATTTAGGTTGCTTCCAATTCTTGGCTATTGTAAATAGTGCTGCAATAAACATAGGGGTGCATCTGTCTTTCTCAAACTTGATTGCTGCATTCTTAGGGTAAATCCCTAGGAGTGGAATTCCTGGGTCAAATGGTAAGTCTGTTTTGAGCATTTTGATGTACCTCCATACTGCTTTCCACAATGGTTGAACTAACTTACATTCCCACCAGCAGTGTAGGAGGGTTCCCCTTTCTCCACAGCCTCGCCAACATTTGTTGTTGTTTGTCTTTTGGATGGCAGCCATCCTTACTGGTGTGAGGTGATACCTCATTGTAGTTTTAATTTGCATTTCTCTGATAATTAGCGATGTGGAGCATCTTTTCATGTGTCTATTGGCCATCTGTATTTCTTTTTTGGAGAACTGTCTGTTCAGTTCCTCTGCCCATTTTTTAATTGGGTTATTTGTTTTTTGTTTGTTGAGGCGTGAGAGCTCCTTATATATTCTGGACGTCAAGCCTTTATCGGATGTGTCATTTTCAAATATATTCTCCCATACTGTAGGGATCCTTCTTGTTCTATTGATGGTGTCTTTTGCTGTACAGAAGCTTTTCAGCTTAATATAGTCCCACTTACTCATTTTTGCTGTTGTTTTCCTTGCCTGGGGAGATATGTTCAAGAAGAGGTCACTCATGTTTATGTCTAAGAGGTTTTCGCCTATGTTTTCTTCCAAGAGTTTAATGGTTTCATGGCTTACATTCAGGTCTTTGATCCATTTTGAGTTTACTTTTGTATATGGGGTTAGACAGTGGTCCAGTTTCATTCTCCTACATGTAGCTGTCCAGTTTTGCCAGCACCACCTGTTGAAGAGACTGTCATTTCGCCATTGTATGTCCATGGCTCCTTTATCAAATATTAATTGACCATATATGTCTGGGTTAATGTCTGGATTCTCTAGTCTGTTCCATTGGTCTGTGGCTCTGCTCTTGTGCCAGTACCAAATTGTCTTGATTACTATGGCTTTATAGTAGAGCTTGAAGTTGGGGAGTGAGATCCCCCCTACTTTATTCTTCTTTCTCAGGATTGCTTTGGCTATTCGGGGTCTTTGGTGTTTCCATATGAATTTTTGAATTGTTTGTTCCAGTTCATTGAAGAATGTTGCTGGTAGTTTCATAGGGATTGCATCAAATCTGTATATTGCTTTGGGCAGGATGGCCATTTTAACGATATTAATTCTTCCTAGCCACGAGCATGGGATGAGTTTCCATCTGTTAGTGTCCCCTTTAATTTCTCTTAAGAGTGACTTGTAGTTTTCAGAGTATAAGTCTTTCACTTCTTTGGTTAGGTTTATTCCTAGGTATTTTATTTTTTTTGATGCAATTGTGAATGGAGTTGTTTTCCTGATTTCTCTTTCTGTTGGTTCATTGTTAGTATATAGGAAAGCCACAGATTTCTGTGTGTTGATTTTGTATCCTGCAACTTTGCTGTATTCCGATATCAGTTCTAGTAGTTTTGGGGTGGAGTCTTTAGGGTTTTTTATGTACAGTATCATGTCATCTGCAAATAGTGACAGTTTAACTTCTTCTTTACCAATCTGGATTCCTTGTATTTCTTTATTTTGTCTGATTGCCGTGGCTAGGACCTCCAGTACTATGTTAAATAACAGTGGAGAGAGTGGGCATCCCTGTCTAGTTCCCGATCTCAGAGGAAATGCTTTCAGCTTCTCGCTGTTCAATATAATGTTGGCTGTGGGTTTATCATAGATGGCCTTTATTATGTTGAGGTACTTGCCCTCTATTCCCATTTTGCTGAGAGTTTTTAACATGAATGGATGTTGAACTTTGTCAAATGCTTTTTCAGCATCTATGGAGATGATCATGTGGTTTTTGTCTTTCTTTTTGTTGATGTGGTGGATGATGTTGATGGACTTTCGAATGTTGTACCATCCTTGCATCCCTGGGATGAATCCCACTTGGTCATGGTGTATGATCCTTTTGATGTATTTTTGAATTCGGTTTGCTAATATTTTGTTGAGTATTTTTGCATCTACGTTCATCAGGGATATTGGTCTGTAGTTTTCTTTTTTGGTGGGGTCTTTGCCTGGTTTTGGTATTAGGGTGATGTTAGCTTCATAGAATGAGTTTGGGAGTATCCCCTCCTCCTCTATTTTTTGGAAAACTTTAAGGAGAATGGGTATTATGTCTTCCCTGTATGTCTGATAAAATTCCGAGGTAAATCCATCTGGCCCGGGGGTTTTGTTCTTTGGTAGTTTTTTGATTACCTCTTCAATTTCGTTGCTGGTAATTGGTCTGTTTAGATTTTCTGTTTCTTCCTGGGTCAATCTTGGAAGGTTATATTTTTCTAGGAAGTTGTCCATTTCTCCTAGGTTTCCCAGCTTGTTAGCATATAGGTTTTCATAGTAGTCTCCAATAATTCTTTGCATTTCTGTGGGGTCCGTCGTGATTTTTCCTTTCTCGTTTCTGATACTGTTGATTTGTGTTGATTCTCTTTTCTTCTTAATAAGTCTGGCTAGAGGCTTATCTATTTTGTTTATTTTCTCGAAGAACCAGCTCTTGGTTTCATTGATTTTTGCTATTGTTTTATTCTTCTCAATTTTATTTATTTCTTCTCTGATCTTTATTATGTCCCTCCTTCTGCTGACCTTAGGCCTCATCTGTTCTTCTTTTTCCAATTTCGATAATTGTGACATTAGACCATTCATTTGGGATTGCTCTTCCTTTTTTTAAATATGCTTGGATTGCTATATACTTTACTCTTAAGACTGCTTTTGCTGTGTCCCACAGAAGTTGGGGCTTAGTGTTGTTGTTGTCATTTGTTTCCATATATTGCTGGATCTCCATTTTGATTTGGTCATTGATCCATTGATTATTTAGGAGCGTGTTGTTAAGCCTCCATGTGTTTGTGAGCCTCTTTGCTTTCTTTGTACAGTTTATTTCTAGTTTTATGCCTTTGTGGTCTGAAAAGTTGGTTGGTAGGATTTCAATCTTTTGGAATTTTCTGAGGCTCTTTTTGTGGCCTAGTATGTGGTCTATTCTGGAGAATGTTCCATGTGCACTTGAGAAGAATGTATATCCCGCTGCTTTTGGATGTAGAGTTCTATAGATGTCTATTAGGTCCATCTGCTCTACTGTGTTGTTCAGTGCTTCCGTGTCCTTACTTATTTTCTGCCCAGTGGATCTATCCTTTGGGGTGAGTGGTGTGTTGAAGTCTCCTAGAATGAATGCATTGCAGTCTATATCCCCCTTTAGTTCTGTTAGTATTTGTTTCACATATGCTGGTGCTCCTGTGTTGGGTGCATATATATTTAGAATGGTTATATCCTCTTGTTTGACTGAGCCCTTTATCATTATGTAGTGTCCTTCTTTATCTCTTGTTACTTTCTTTGTTTTGAAGTCTATTTTGTCTGATATTAGTACTGCAACCCCTGCTTTCTTCTCACTGTTGTTTGCTTGAAATATGTTTTTCCATCCCTTGACTTTTAGTCTGTACATGTCTTTGGGTTTGAGGTGAGTTTCTTGTAAGCAGCATATAGATGGGTCTTGCTTTTTTATCCATTCTGTTACTCTGTGTCTTTTGATTGGTGCATTCAACCCATTAACATTTAGGGTGACTATTGAAAGATATGTACTTATTGCCATTGCAGGCTTTAAATTCGTGGTTACCAAAGGTTCAAGGTTAGCCTCTTTAGTATCTTACTGCCTAACTTAGCTCACTTATTGAGCTGTTATATACACTATCTGGAGATTCTTTTCTTCTCTCCCTTCTTGTTCCTCCTCCTCGATTCTTCATATGTTGGGTGTTTTATGCTGTGCTCTTTCTAGGAGTGCTCCCATCTAGAGCAGTCCCTGTAAGATGTTCTGTAGAGGTGGTTTGTGGAAAGCAAATTCCCTCAGCTTTTGTTTGTCTGGGAATTGTTTAATCCCACCGTCATATTTGAATGATAGTCGTGCTGGATACAGTATCCTTGGTTCAAGGCCCTTCTGTTTCATTGTATTAAATATATCATGCCATTCTCTTCTGGCCTGTAGGGTTTCTGTTGAGAAATCTGACGTTAGCCTGATGGGTTTCCCTTTATAGGTGACCTTTTTCTCTCTAGCCGCCTTTAACACTCTTTCCTTGTCCTTGATCTTTGCCATTTTAATTATTATGTGTCTTGGTGTTGCCCTTCTTGGATCCTTTCTGTTGGGGGTTCTGTGTATTTCCGTGGTCTGTTTGATTACTTCCTCCCCCAGTGTGGGGAAGTTTTCAGCAATTATTTCTTCTAAGATACTTTCCATCTCTTTGCCTCTCTCTTCTTCTTCTGGGACCCCTATAATACGGATATTGCTCCTTTTAGATTGGTCACACAGTTCTCTTAATATTGTTTCATTCCTGGAGATCCTTTTGTCTCTCTCTATGTCAGCTTCTATGCGTTCCTGTTCTCTTATTTCAATTCCATCAATGGCCTCTTGCATTCTATCCATTCTGCTTATAAACCCTTCCAGAGTTTGTTTCATTTCTGCGATCTCCTTTCTGGCATCTGTGATCTCTTTCCGGACTTCATCCCATTTTTCTTGCGTATTTCTCTGCATCTCTGTCAGCATGTTTATGATTCTTATTTTGAATTCTTTGTCAGGAAGACTGGTTAGGTCTGTCTCCTTCTCTGGTGTTGTCTCTGTGATCTTTGTCTGCCTGTAGCTTTGCCTTTTCATGGTGATAGGAATAGTCTGCAGAACTGGGACGAGTGACGGCTGGAAGGACTTCCTTTCTTGTTGGTTTGTGGCCCTCCTCTCCTGGGAGAACAGCGGCCTCTAGTGGCTTGTGCTGCGCAGCTGCGCGCAGACAGGGTTTCTGCTTCCTGCCCAGCTGCTATGGAGTTAATCTCCGCTGTTGCTGTGGGCGTGGCCTGGCTCGGGCAGCTACTCCAAAATGGTGGAGTCGCGTTGGAGCAGGAGCTGCTGGGAGGCTATTTATCTCCGTAAGGGGCCTCCCTGCTCCCTGCAGCCCAGGGGTTAGGGTGCCCAGAGACCCCGGATTCCCTACCTCTGGATTAAGTGACCCGCCCTGCCCCTTTAAGACTTCCAAAAAGCACCCGCCAAAACAAAACAACGACCACAAAAAAAAACAAGAAAAAAAAATTTTTTTAATTAAAAAATAAAATTTTTTAATTAAAAAAAGAAAAAGGTGGTCGTTCGTTTTTCTTTATTCTCCGGTGCCAGCCTCAGGCCTCTGCTCACCGGTCTTTCTGCCCTGTTTCCCTAATATTGGGGTCCCTGTCCCTTTAAGACTTCCAAAAAGCGCTCGCCAAAACAAAGCAGCAAAAAAGCAAAAAAAAAATGGTCGCGCGCTTTTCTTATGTCCTCTGTCGCCCAGCCTCCAGTGCCTGCTCACTGTTGTTGCTGCCCTGTTTTCCCAGTATCGAGGGCCCTGCGCTCTGGCCCGGATGGCTGGGGCTGGGTGTTCGGCAGCCCTGGGCTCCGTCTCCCTCCCGCTCTGCCTGCTCTTCTCCCGCCGGGAGCTGGGGGGAGGGGCGCTCGGCTCCCGCGGGGCCGGGGCTTGTATCTTACCTCCTTCGCAAGGCGCTGGGTTCTCTCAGGTGTGGATGTGGTCTGGATATTGTCCTGTGTCCTCTGGTCTTTATTCTAGGAAGGGTTGTCTTTGTTATATTTTCATAGATATATGTTGTTTTGGGAGGAGATTTCCGCTGCTCTACTCACGCCGCCATCTTCCGCCCCCTCACCATATTTTGAATCAATCCCACTTCATTATAGTGAATGTACTTTCAGTGCTGCTGAAGTTGATTTCCTGGTATTTTATTGAGTATTTTTGCATCTGTAGTCATGAGGGCTTTTGGCCTGTTGTTTTCTTATCCAGTGGTGTCCTTTTTGATTTTGGTATTTATCAAGATAATGATAGACTCATTTAAAAAGTGTGGGAGTGGTTCTACCTCTTAGATTTTTTTGAAGAGGAGGCAAAGGAGTGGTGTTAATTCTTCTTTAGATATTTGATAAAATCCACCAGTGAAGCCATCTGGTTCTAGGATTTTCTTCATTGGGATATTTTTCATTACTGATTCAATCTCCTTACTAGTATTGGCCTATTCAGATTTTCTGTCTCTTCCTGCTTCAGTCTTGGTAAGGTGTATGTTTCTAAGAAACTTTGTATTTCTTCTAAGTTGCCCAGATGGTTGGTATATAGTTCATGGAAACCTCTTATGAGCCTATGAATATCTGTGGTATCAGTTTAATGTCTCCTTTTTTATTTATGATTTTGTTTAATTGGGTTCTTTCTCTTTTTAAATGTATCAATTTAATTTATTAATTACAAAAAATATATTTATTCAACAACCTTTACTGTCAATTTTACTGAAGGATAAAAATGATATAAAATTAGTACAATATTTGTACATAGAAATCAAATATATTTTAATTCAATAAAATATTATTATCACATAATTTTAAATCTGCCAAGCAGGCACATGTCTGTATCATTAAAGCTAATATTTTCATTGGAAAGTTTCCATTTTTCACCACTTAGCATCATTCTTTAGAAAGGTACTTTTATAACATTCTTTCTTCTTCCTTTTTGCTATTTATTATTATTATTAGTTAAAACCAGCACTAAACTGGTATATCTCAGAAAGCACTGAGGATTTTGATACAAACATTGAAGCTGATTTTTGCAAATAGAGAACTTATATTGTAAATAATAATGTCTAGTGAATATCTTATAGTTGACTATTGCACATTATTGTGGACATGGGGTGAGAATGTTTAGTATCCAAAGATGGAACTAGCATATGCTCCTGAGCACAGCTCAGTATTTTTGTTTAATTGTGCAGATCTCATTGAAATCATGATGCTTTTTTCAACACTAGAGACATTTTTTTTCTAAATTATATTCATTATGAACTAGTCCAAGTAAATGATAAGTGTGCCATTCTGTATCTTATGTTTTCCCTGGATTGCTGTTTTAAAATCTACTTCAGGTGGTAGCAACGATAAGCTACTTTGATTTGAGAGAGAGAGAGAGGATGGGGTGGGAGGACTACTGAGTATAATTAGGGGGAGAAAAGCTCAAAATTTCAAATCAGATATGTATGCAGGATTAAAGTTATCAGAAGACGAGAAAATCAGTTAATTTGAAAACAATCATTTCTCAGGTTTTCTTTTTCTTCTTTGTATATGAATATTTACAACTATGTATATTGAATGTATATAACTTGATGAATTTAGAGATAAGTATAGACCCATGAAATCATCATCCACCTCCATTAAGACCATAAATACATCCATCACTTCCCAAAGTTGTTTTCTGTCCCTTTTCTTTCTTTCCTTTTGTGTGTGCTAAGAAAATTTAATATAGGATCTACCCTCTTAGCAAATTTTAAGTCTTCAATCAAGTATTATTAGCTATACCCACTATACTACATTTTAATCTCCAGACTTTATCCTGGGAAATGAAACTTTTTACCCTTTAACCATCATCTCCTCATTTCTCCCCTCTCCCTCAACTCTTTACTTCTATGACAGATACTATATGGCTGTTTTCATTCCTTATATAGTATTGGATTCCACATATAATATGCCACATCTCATATAGTATTTGCCTTTCTGTGTTTGCCCTATTTTACTTAGCATTAATGCCCTCCAGGTCCACCCATATTGTCACAACAATAGCTACATGCTCCATGTTCATGGATTAGAAGAACTACTATTGGTAAAATTTCCATACTGCCCAATGTAATCTACAGATTTAATGTGAGTTCTACCAAAATTTCATGATGTTCTTCATAGAAATAGAAAAAAGCAATCCTAAAATCCGTATGGAATCACAAAAGATCCCAAAGTGCCAATACAGTCTTGGAAAAGAACAAAACTTTAGGCATCACACTTTAAGACTTCAATTTACATTACAAAGCTATTGTAATCTGAGCAGGATGGTATTGGCATAAGCATAAACATACAGACTAATGGAATAGATTAGAAAGCCCAGGAATAAAACCCACGCATCTGTGATTAACTGATCTTCAACAAGGATGCCAAGAAAACACAGTGGGCCAAGTAAAGTCCCAGTTTTTCCTAAAGCACCCGTTATCTAAGCAACACATTTACTATGAAAAAGCAGTTCTTTATTGCAGGAACTACTTTCCCAGTGACAGTACTAGATAAGAGAATTTGTTTTAGCTTCAGCTATCATATAAATGACTATTTGACTTTAGACAAATCAGTGAATTTTAATGAAATCAATTGTGCTTTGCCACATGTTAATGATTCTTTAAATTATCTGTTAATACTTAATTTTCTCTGAATTACTGCAGTGAAGAGGTATTTCTTTGATTTAACTGGAGTCAGTGAAAACTACAAAATCCCATGTAGACTGGTTCAGCAAGTACAAATTTACAGAAAAATGCTGGTGTGCATGATGATTCCACTGACTCATAAGGAATCAACTCCATTTGGAATTTCCTGTACTTTGGAGTCACGTGGAGTCTTTGCAACCTCCGAGGTAGGACATACTCAGATTAACTTAATCAGATACACCCATTCAATATAGTAGCCTATGAACAAACTATATTATTATGTAGCAATTTCACATATGGCTATAGAGTTAGGAAAAATGTAGGTTATTTTTTTAGAAGCAAGAAAGAAAACAAGGAAGATAGAAGGAAAGATTTTTTTTTTTAAGTCACATCATATCTTTTACTCCTGAAACTTTAAAAAATCCATTTCTCTATATACTGGATCAGGTACAATATTGTGTTCAAACATCCTGAACCTATGTATCACTATATTTATTCTCACTTGATGATTTCACAGTCATAGGTTTAAAAGACATCCATAAGATTGTTAACTTTTTTAAAAGCAAAATTTTTATTCCCAGGAACACATCAATATCCCAGTCATAATTCTTTGTAAATACTACCTTTGACTAATGAAACTGATAGGTAAATAGATGAATTGATTAATTTATTATGAAAGTGCAATAATTGCAAACCTTTACGAATTCACAACTCACAGAACTGACTTTAAGAATGACATGAATTTAAAACTTTAGAGTAATAGGATTTATTTTATGGATATTTACATATTTAAATAATGTACAAAATGTCTTTGGGCAATGCATATGAACTTCATCATTATTCTTGGTTATCTGTGGGGATGAAGTAAAGAAAATGAGATATGATGTTGGCATTAAAGATTTTGACTAATTTCAAGAGGATGTTAGGAGGAATGTTAATTAATACCTGTCTTATTAGTATATAAATAACTGTTAAGGGAAAGATTTGAATAATGTACATCTATTTAAAATTGGTTTGAAAATGCTATCCTCCTTTTGACAAGTTTGGAGGCAGTCAAAGGGTACAAAGAAAAAGTTCTATTGTAAGCAGATGTTCTGAATAAGTCCATGGATCATTCAATTTCAAAAATAAGCATTGTTGCATCTAAATTACTAACGATTTGGGTTTAGGAAGGTAGGCAGGGCAAGGTTGTACTGAAAATGTCCCACTTGTTGGTTTTCTTTTCTTCTTTGTTATCCCGCCTCAATAATGATAATAGAGAAAAAGTTAATAAGAAAGACTTAACAAATTGAATCTCAAGATGTGTGGAATAAAGAAAATAGGGGCAGTTTTTCTAAATAGAATTTGGAAAATGTTTTTTGCTTCCTATGGACCATCAGTATTAGTAAATTCTTTATAAAGCAATTTACTACATCCACTCCACATACTCTGAATGCCTAACAAGTTCTAATAGCATGAGAAATTCTGTATCAGGAACAAAGTATAGATGTCATGGAAATAAATAAATTATAGATAGGTATTAAATATTTTTTTCCTTTTTTTTCTCTTTTTGTTTTGTCACTGTCCATCAGCATATCAAAATGTTGTAGAATCACTATTTGTCTTCTCTGTGTTGCACAGCCCTCCCCTTTCTCCCACCATTCCCCCCCTTATGCATGCTAATCATAATACCCCCTTATCCCTCCCTACCCACCCATCCTCCCCAGTGCCTTTCCCTTTGGTACCTGTTAGTGCATTATTAGGTTCTGTGATTCTGCTGCTGTTTTGTTCCTTCAGTTTTTCCTTTGTTCTTATACTCCACAGATGAGTGAAATCATTTGGTATTTCTCTCTCTCCACTTGACTTATTTCACTGAGCATAATACCCTCTAGTTCCATCCATGTTGCTGCAAATGGTAGGATTTGTTTTCTTCTTATGGTTGAATAGTATTCCATTGTGTATATGTACCACATCTTCTTTATACATTCATCTACTGATGGACACTTAGGTTGCTTCCAATTCTTGACTATTGTAAATAGTGCAGCGATAAACATAGGGGTGCATCTGTCTTTTTCAAACTGGAGTGCTGCATTCTTATGGTACATTCCTAGGAGTGGAATTCCTGGGTCAAATGGTGTCTATTTTGAGCATTTTGAGGAACTTCCATACTGCTTTCCACAATGGTTGAACTAATTTACATTCCCACCAGCAGTGTAGGAGGGTTCCCCTTTCTCCACATCCTTGCCAACATTTGCTGTTGTTTGTCTTTTGGATGGTGGCCATCCTTACTGGTATGAGGTGATATCTCATTGTGGGTTTAATTTGCATTTCTCTGATAATTAGCGATGTGGAGCATCTTTTCATATGTCTGTTGGCCATCTGAATTTCTTTTTTGGAGAACTGTCTGTTCAGTTCCTCTGCCCATTTTTAACTGAATTATTTGTTTTTTGTTTGTTGAGGTGTGTGAGCTCTTTATATATTTTGGATGTCAAGCCTTTATCGGACCTGTCATTTATGAATATATTCTCCCACACTATAGGGTACCTTTTTGTTCTATTGATGGTGTCTTTTGCTGTACAGAAGCTTTTCAGCTTAATATAGTCCCACTTGTTCATTTTTGCTTTTGTTTTCCTAGCCCGGGGAGATATGTTCAATTAGAGGTCACTCAAGGTTATGTCTAAGAGATTTTTGCCTATGTTTTTTTCTAAGAGTTTTATGGTTTCATGACTTACATTCAGGTCTTTGATTCATAACGAATTGACTTTTGTGTGTGGGGTTAGACAATGGTTCAGTTTCATTTTCTTACATGTAGCTGTCCAGTTTTGCCAGCACCATCTGTTGAAGAGACTGTCATTTCCCCATTGTATGTCCATGGCACCTTTATCAAATATTAATTGACCATATATGTTTGGGTTAATGTCTGTAGTCTCTAATCTGTTCCACTGGTCTGTGGCTCTGTTCTTGTGCCAGTACCAAATTGTCTTAATTACTATGGCTTTGTAGTAGTGCTTGAAGTTGGGGAGTGAGATTCCCCCCAACTTTATTCTTCTTTCTCAGGATTGCTTTGGCAATTCGGGGTCTTTGGTGTTTCCATATGAATTTTTGAACTATTTGTTCCAGTTCGTTGAAGAATGTTGTTGGTAATTTGATAAGGATTGCATCAAAACTGTATATTGCTTTGGGCAGGATGGCCATTTTGATGACATTAATTCTTCCTAGCCAAGAGCATGGGATGAGTTTCCATCTGTTAGTGTCCTCTTTAATTTCTCTTAAGAGTGTCTTATAGTTTTCAGGGTATAGGTCTTTCACTTCTTTGGTTAGGTTTATTTCTAGGTATTTTATTCTTTTTGATGCAATTGTGAATGGAATTGTTTTCCTGATTTCTCTTTCTACTGGCTCATTGTTAGTGTATAGGAATGCCACAGATTTCTCTGTGTTAATTTTGTATCCTGCAACTTTGCTGAATTCCGAAATCAGTTCTAGAAGTTTTGGAGTGGAGTCTTTAGGGTTTTTTATGTACAATATCATGTCATCTGCAAATAGTGACAGTTTAACTTCTTCTTTACCAATATGGATTCCTTGTATTTCTTTGTTTTGTCTAATTGCCGTGGCTAGGACCTCCAGTACTATGTTAAATAACAGTGGGGAGAGTGGGTATCCCTGTCTAGTTCCCGATCTCAGAGGAAAAGCTTTCAGCTTCTCGCTGTTCAGTATGATGTTAGCTGTGTGTTTATCATATATGCCCTTTGTTATATTGAGGTACTTGCTCTCTATACCCATTTTGCTGAGAGTTTTTATCATGAATCGATGTTGAATTTTGTCAAATGCTTTTTCATCCTCTATGGAGATGATCATGTGGTTTTTGTCTGTCTTTTTGTTAATGTGGTGGATGATGTTGATGGATTTTCAAATGTTGTACCATCCTTGAATCCCTGGGATGAATCCCACTTGGTCATGATGTATGATCCTTTTGATATATTTTTGAATTCGGTTTGCTAATATTTTATTGAGTATTTTTGCATCTATATTCATCAGGAATATCTGTAATTTTCTTTTTTGGTGGGGTCATTCCCTGGTTTTGGCATTAAGGTGATATTGGCTTCATAGAATGAGTTTGGGAGTATTCCCTCCTCTTCTTTTTTTTGGAAAACTTTAAAGAGAATAGGTATTATGTCTTCTCTGTGTGTCTTATAAAATTCCGAGGTAAATCCGTCCAGCCCGGGGTTTTTTTTTCTTGGGTAGTTTTTTGATTACTGTTTCAATTTCTTTGCTCATAATTGGTTTGTTTCACTTTTGTGTTTCTTCCTCAGTCAATCTTAGAAAGTTGTATTTGTCAAGGAAGTTGTCCATTTCTTCTAGGTTTCCCAGCTTGTTAGCATATAGGTTTTCATAGTAGTCTTTAATAATTCTTTGTATTTCTGTGGAGTCTGTCATGATTTTTCCATTCTCATTTTTTATTCTGTTGATGTGTGTTGATTCTCTTTTTCTCTTAATAAGTTTGGCTAGAGGCTTATCTATTTTGTTTATTTTCTCAAAGAACCAGCTCTTGGTTTCATTGATTTTTTTCTATTCCTTTATTCTTCTCAATTTTGTTTATTTCTTCTCTGATCTTTATTATGTCCCTCCTTCTGCTGACTTTAGGCCTCATTTCATCTTCTTTTTCCAGTTTCGATAATTGTGATGTTTGACTATTCATTTATGATTGTTCTTCCTTCTTTAAGTGTGCCTGGATCGCTATATACTTTCCTCTTAAGACTGCTTTCACTGCGTCCCACAAAAGTTGGGGCTTTGTGTTGTTGTTGTCATTTGTTTCAATATATTCCTTGATCTCTATTTTAATTTGATCATTGATCCATTGATTATTTAGGAGCATGTTGTTAAGCCTCCATGTGTTTGTGAGCCTTTTTGTTTTCTTTGTAGAATTTATTTCTAGTTTTAAACCCTTGTGGTCTGAAAAGTTGGTTGGTAGAATTTAAATCTTTTGGAATTTACTGAGACTCTTTTTGTGAGCTAGTATGTTGTCTATTCTGGAGAATGTTCCATGTGCACTTGAGAAGAATGTATATCCTGTTGCTTTTGGATGTAGAGTTTTATAGATGTCTATTAGGTCTATCTGTTCTACTGTGTTCAGTGCCTCCATGTCCTTATTTATTTTCTGCCCAGTGGATCTATCCTTTGGGGTGAGTGGTGTGTTGAAGTCTCCTAAAATGAATGCATTGCAGTCTATTTCCCCCTTTAGTTCTGTTAGTATTTGTTTCACATATGCTGGTACTCCTTTGTTGGGTGCATATATATTTAGAATAGTTATATCCTCTTGTTGGACTGAGCCCTTTATCATTACGTAATGTCCTTCTTTATCTCTTGTTACTTTCTTTGTTTTGAAGTCTATTTGGTCTGATACTAGTACTGCAACCCCTGCTTTCTTCTCTCTGTTGTTTGTCTGAAGTATGTTTTTCCATCCCTTGAGTTTTAGTCTGTGTATGTCTTTGGGTTTGTGGTGAGTCTCTTGTAAGCAGCATATAGATGGTTCCTGCTTCTTTATCCATTCTATTACTCTGTGTCTTTTGATTGATGCATTAAGTCCATTTACATTTAGGGTGACTATTGAAAGATATGTACTTATTGCCATTGCAGGCTTTAAATTCGTGGTTACCAAAGGTTCAAGGTTAGCCTCTTTAGTATCTTACTTCCTAACTTAGCTCGCTTATTGAGCTGTTATATACACTGTCTGGAGATTTTTTTCTTCTCTCCCTTCTTATTCCTACTCCTCCATTCTTCATATGTTGGTTGTTTTATTCTGTGCTCTTTCGTGTTTCCTTTAACTGCTTTTAGTGGGTAGTTGATTTTTTTTTTTGCCTTTAGTTAGTATTTGGTTAGTCTGCTTTCTTTGCTGTAATTTTATTTTCTCTGCTGTCATCTGTTTTGTCTTAGGAGTGCTCCCGTCTAGAACAGTCTCTCTAAAATACCCTGTAGAGGTGGTTTGTGGGAGGCAAATTCCCTCAACTTTTGCTTGTCTGGGAATTGTTTAATCCCTCCTCATATTTAAATGATAATCGTGCTGGATACAGTATCCTTGGTTCAAGGCCCTTCTGTTTCATTGCATTAAATATATCATGCCATTCTCTTCTGGCCTGTAAGGTTTCTGTTGAGAAGTCTGATGATAGCCCGATGGCTTTTCCTTTATAGGTGACCTTTTTCTCTCTAGCTGCCTTTAAAACTCTTTCCTTGTCCTTTATCTTTGCCATTTTCATTATTATGTGTCTTGGTGTTGTCCTCCTTGGGTCATTTCTGTTGGGAGTTCTGTGTATTTCCGTGGTCTGTTTGATTATTTCCTCCCCCAGTTTGGGGAAGTTTTCAGCAAATATTTCTTCAAAGGCACTTTCTATCCCTTTCTCTCTCTCTTCTTCTTCTGGTACCCCTATAACAAGGATATTGTTCCTTTTGGATTGGTCACACAGTTCTCTTAATATTGTTTCATTCCTGGAGATCCGTTTATGTCTCTCTGTGTCAGCTTCTATGCTTTCCTGTTCTCTGCTTTCTATTCCATCAATGGCCTCTTGCATCTTATCCATTCTGCTTATAAATCCTTCCAGAGTTTGTTTTACTTCTTTAATCTCCTTCCGGACGTCTGTAATCTCTCTCCAGACTTCATCCCTTAGCTCTTGTATATTTCTCTGTATCTCCGTCAGCATGTTTATGATTTTTATTTTGAATTCTTTTTCAGGAAGACTGGTGAGGTCTGTCTCCTTCTCTGGTGTTCTCTCTGTGATCTTTGTCTGCCTGAAATTTTGCCTTTTCATGGCGGTAGAGATAGTTTGCAGAGCTGGCACGAGTGACAGCTGGAAGAACTTTCCTTCTTGTTGTTTTGTGGCCCTCCTCTCCTGGGAGAACAGTGACCTTTAGTGGCTTGTGCTGGGCAGCTGCATGCAGACAGGGCTTCTGATTCCTGCCCGGCTGCTATGGAGTTTATCTCCGCTGTTGCTATGGGCGTGGCCTGCCTCGGGCCGCTGCTCCAATTTGGTGGAGCCGAGTTGGAGGGGGAATGGCCGGGAGGCTATTTATCTCTGTGAGGGGCCTCCGTGCTCCCTGCTGCCCAGGGGTTAGAGTGCCCAGAGTTCCCCAGATTCCCTGTTGCTGAACTAAGTGTCCCAGGATGCTTCTGTCCAACGGTTGGTTCCCTGTCCCTTTAAGACTTCCAAAAAGCACTCGCTTTTCTTTGTCCCCAGGGCACCCACCACAGGGACCCGCTCACAGTTCTTAGTGTCCTGTTTCCCTAGTATCCAGGGGCCCGAACATGCACTGTGTCTGCTCTCTCTTCCGGATGGCTGGGGCTGGGTGTTCAGCAGTCCTGGGCTCCGTCTCCCTCTCCTCTCCGACTCCTCCCCTCCCGCCGGGAGCTGGGGGGAGTTGTGCTCGATTCCCGCTGGGCCAGGGCTTGTATCTTACCCCCTTTGTGAGGGGCTGGTTTCTGGCAGGTGTGGATGTAGTCTGGATGTTGTCCTGTGTCTTCTGGTCTATCTTTTAGGAAGAGTTGTCTTTGTTGTATTTTCAAAAATATATGTGGTTTGGGGAGTTTCCGCTGCTCTACTCACACTGCCATCTTGGCTCCACCTACATTTTTTTAATAGTGTTTTCAATACACTAAAAGTTGTATTGAAGAAAATTTCTCTAAAGGGAAAATATTAATTTTAGCTACTTAGTACAAGAACATAAATAATGAGATGCTATATGTTATAATTTGAACATCAATTTTTTTGCTATGTGTTGGCTCACTAATTCCTTATTATAATCAGTTGTCATTAATTCTATAGCCTCACTCCATCAGAAAATCTGCACATCTTTATAATGCTTCATGGCCAAGGCAGAGAAAAAAATTTTATTTGAAGATTTATTTATTTGTGGATTTAAATGTCTATATATCTATATCTCTCTCTATGTATATGTATGTACACAAACGTATTTTAAAGTTTTAGATATTGTCTGTAATCCTGTCATTTTCCTCTTGTCCCATGTCCCCACAAATCTTGTAAATTCATACTAGTGAACCTCCTACCTACACTTTTTTAGTATATGCACTGCACAAAGGATCAGAGAGCTGGGGGGGTTGATTGCTTTCCTGGACTTAATTTGCCCAAACCTGTGTCCTAGCCTTGATACAGTTTTAGCCTGGTGGAAAATGTGAGGTTTGTAATCCATGTGTTTTTTTGCAATTTGCACAAAAGTGCCTTGGTATATTCAGGAATCAGTAAGTAGCTAAACCTGAAAGCAGTGATGAGTTGTATCCGAGTGAATTGTGTAAGTTATGATAAAGGAGATATGATGGATCTATGATGCATACCAAGCTAGCAAAACTCTATGACATTCCATACCTGTTTTAGAGTAGTAAGCATTAATTCAAATGTTGGTCTCTTTCTAGTAAGTTACTGCCTTTTTATATAGTAAAATCATGTTTATGTGGAAACCATTCTCTTTACCAAAATAACTCATTGTTAAACTCTAAAGAGGTCCCTTGCATGTTACATATATCTATTTACACTGCCTACATGCTTGTTTCATTTTCCCATCAGATCCCACTTGCATGAGTCCCACTAAGGGGCTACAGTTCCAATATCTATGTGCCTGAGCCTTTTAAGTATTGATTTTGAACTTTTTGAGCCTTGATTTTGAACTTTAAAGATAATACGTCTCATTAATTTTCAAATAAATCCAGAAATTTGTAAGCAAACATTTTTTCCAATGCTCAAAAATGTGTTGCTGGTTTTTCTTTGAACATGCCCTATATGTAAGAGAAGACTGTTACAAAGAAAAAACAACCTCTCAGGCTGAGACTGAGATAGCTCAGTGGTTAAGACCACAAAATAACCTACTAGAAAGGAACACAATAAAAATGGCTCTTGACTTTAGAAACTATCCTGAAAATAAGACAAAAGAGATCTTCGAAAGCCATGAGAAATCTCTATTCTGCCTGATAAAGTAGAAACACCGAGTCATACTGTGTTGGGTCAATGGCGGCGTGCTGATTTATGATCACCACCGAGTAAAAGGCAACATGGATGTGTTTATCCACATGGACTCTGATTTAGAGCTACCAGATGTTGTTGGCACCTTTTACCATGAGATTTGGTTCATTTAGTCAAAATGATTAGTAGAAAAGCACATGGTAGAGTGAATCTACTCTCCTGTAAGCAAAGCTGAGGCAATGATGGAGCAAAATAGCTTATGCACAGTAAGTCAGCGGGAAGTGTTATTCTGTCACCTCTCTTCATTAATCTGTACACATGACTGCTTAGAGAGACAGGCAGTTGATTAGGCTGTAGCACCATCAGCATGCAGACACTCATCACTACTTCTCATTTTCATATGACCCAGATGGTGTAACTGCTTGACTGCAATTTTCCTTTATATGTGTTTTTAATAGGTTCCTTTTTAAGATATTGACTTTACACATTCTTACGGATATTTAAAGCCAAGCTGAATTAACGTATTTTTTAGTAACAACTAGAAGTAACCACATGGGGAAAACAAAAAAACAAACTTGTATATAATAAAGAAAAAAAAGATTGTTTTCCAATTATCTCTGTGGCTAAAGGAACTCATGTGTCGAAACTATTAGTTGACTGGCTTCCACAATGTCCTAAGGAAGTATACTTGACCTATGTTCTCAGTGTACAGGTGAAGAAATGGAGGCAAAAGTTCACTTCAAGGAAAAGTCAGAAAAATAAAATTGAATCTCAGACAGGACCTTCCTATTAATCCGATCTAATTAACCAGTTTTATAAATGAGGAGAATTTAAATAATTTGGCAGAGGTTACACAGCAAGTGAGGGATTCCTGGAGTTTATGTTTCTGCCTTACCTTCTTGCTCAAAATTTATGATTTTGTACCCTAGATATCAGTTGGGGCACTGTGTGCCTTGAAACTTAGTGCCTTGAATCCACCTTAGATGAAAGTCTATTACCTTCTCCATAAAATCTGTCAATTCCCAAAGGCAAGGGCACCACGAGAGTGTGTGCATCTCCAAGCAAATCTTTTTGTGGGATTCCTGTTCATACAAGCGATGTGATTAAATATATTAGAAAATTCAAGGACCTCTCTGAGGTATAGTGATTTATTGATATGGGTTTGGAATAATGAGTGGAGAAAATGTGCTTACAGGGTTGTTTATTTTCCAGTCAGTGCATGAGAAGATTCTTTATAGTGTCCAGGCACCATCTTTTTCCTATTCACATGAGTCAAGAAAACATGTTTTTATTGCTAAATGTGTCCTTCCTGGTTAGTTCAGTTAACCTCCTTTAAAAGGGATCTCACTGCTCACAATGTCATGGCTTCTTAGAACCTTTTTGTACTGAAACAGGGTGGATTGTTTTGCTTCTGCCATTCTCTAATGCCATTTATTGAAGGGCAGTTACGTCATTCCTTATAATGCTGTATCATCTGTCATCTGCCTGTGAATGCTGATTTCTGTCAACTCTTTCAAATATCACTGGGCTTCAGTGTAAAATGTGAGAATGACACATCATCTGGCCATGATTCCTCTTGGAATCTTTAGGCTCTAATTGTTGTTTTAGAGTTTGATCTCATTTAATGTGGACGGCATACCAGCCTTTTGCATGCGGTCACCAGCGGAAAGGTTTTGTGGCAAGCCCATGGGAAGAGTAGGAAGAGCAATTAGCTGCAATCTGCTATAACTCATGTTGTGTAGCAAAGACACCCTAGGAGAATACAAAATAACCACATGGATTGTAGAAAAGGGAATATTAGTTTGAATATTCCCCTGCCATGGCAGAGTTCTCTTAGGTAGCAGGTGTGGTTAGACCTAGACTGCTTTCTGAGGTACAGTAAAAAGGGGAGGCAACCATCTCAGATGCTGGCTTTGGGGTTCAGGAAAAAGGATGCCTGCAACAATCTCAATCTCTTTGGAGTACTGTAGCCTGGAGTTGGCACAATCAGAAACCTGACATACAGGGGTCTCTGCATGAAGCTCAAATCCAAGAGTCAGAACTGGACCATCAGTAGCCCCAGCCCTGTATTTTTCCTGTCTAACATGAGTGAGAGACATCCAGAAGAGTGCAAAAGCACCACTCTGATGGCCCATTCTCACATAATCTCATGCAAAACATAACATACCGACCAGCAGGGCATCTCCACTCACTAGACCAGTCCCCAGAACTGGGGTCCTCAGTCCTGAAAGGGAGAGTTAGGAATCAGAAAACTGCAGGACTTAGAAAGTTTTGAAAAAGATATGGTAAGCCATGTTGGGAGTCCACGGTGGGGGTCCCACTTGCTAGCATCTAAGGACAGAGCTGCTCAGGAGCTTGCATTTGTCCTCGCTACCTCTCTCTCTCTTGATCAAAATTTCTGCTGTTGCTGAATGTTTGAACCCCACTTCTATTTTGTTTCTGGCTATTGTTTTGTTGTCGTTTGTTGGATTGAACTCCACTTTAACACTGGCCCAAATATGACATTACTTCACTAATTAAATATTTATTTCCTACCTTATATTTGTTACTAAAAGTTCTAGATTCTGGAGAAATAGAAAATATTAAAACAAGCAAAACTACCATATCTTAGGGAACTTGCAACCTAGTGGGAGAGAGATACATAACAAAACAACTAGATAAAATCCATAGTAGAGGTAAATACTTTTTAATCTTTTAAAAATTTCCCTGGATCTATACTGTTGGAACTCAACCAAGAATTAGGAGAAGTGCAAGTTGCAGCACTCCAAAATCGTGTGACTATAGACTATCTACTGTTAAAAGAACATAAGGGATGTGAACAGTTCCCAGGAATGTGTTGTTTTCATTTGTCTGATTTTTCTCAAACTATTCAAATTCAGTTAGACAACATCCATCATATCATTGATAAGTTTTCACAAATGCCTAGGGTACCGAACTGGTTTTCTTGGTTTCAATGGATATGGCTGGTAATTGTAGGTCTGCTTTTGTTATGTAGCTGTATTCCTATTATGTTAATGTGTGTATGCAATTTAATTAGTAGTTTAAAACCTATACATGTTTATGTTACTCTACAAGAAGATATGTCAAAGAAATAATCAATCTTCCCATGTTTTCTTCCGTCTGCTACTTCTATAGCTTTTCTTCTTCCTTCCTAATTACAATCCTTTAGTAGAATTCGTGCCTCATATAGAAATGACCGAGTATCATAATTCTTCCAAGTGGTAAAGATACCTCAAGACAAATGCTGGGCATAGAAGCCACAGGGCATAAATCTGCAAAGAAGTAAAAAGCTAACCTTTTCAAACAATATGACTTCTTTCTCACTTACCAACTTTACATTTCCCTGTATGGCCCCGGAAGATGACTGGTTAGCCAGAGACGGGTAAGATTCCTCAATGGAGGAACAACCTAAGACAGGCACAGTCGCAGGGGGGCCATCAGGTGAGAAATTGGGGATCAACAGAGGTGAGGCTTAGAACCTCACCCCCCCTGTTCTGAGAGAAATCTTCTGCATACGTGGATGTTTTGTTGCCCTGGTCTAGCTTGGATTAACACATAGTCTACAGGCACACACCTGATCATTTACATCTGCCCTCTTACAGCACTAAATTATGTTTTCTACCTTTATCTTGCATCTACCTACCACTTCAGCATTTTATTAAAAATAATAATAATTATTACAATAAGGGAGAAATGTAGTATTCACATATAAATCAAGTATAAAAATCAAATGAATAATCATATTTGACCTGATTGTTTATAGTTCATGATGCGTGATCAAAACCGAAAGTTTCTGTGATATGACTGCCCTTGCACTGTTCACCATATAGGAACTTATTCACTATGTAAGAACTTGTTCGTTATGCTTCAGAAGATTGGAGACTGTTGAGAATTAGGCTTGGGGTTGATTAATGATTGTTCATTGAGTCCCCTATACAGAATTTTATTGTTGTTAACAACCATTTGATGAATAAATATGAGAGATGCCCTCTCAAAAAAAAAAAAAGTTTCCTAGAAGTAACTAGATGCTCTTTAGGAGAGGAAAATAAAGACAATCATGGAATGAGATGTTCTGAGCGTAAGGAACATGCAATTACAGAAGGACAGGCAGAAAGGACCTTGCCGAGAAGGTGATACAACAGACGGAAAAAGAGAGGAAATTATGCAAATGTCTGCAAAGGTGCAAGTGCACAGGCGCCTGGCAGAGATAAACCTGCCTTATTCAGGGGATAGTGTGAAGCCATGCTGCTGGAACAGTGTATGAGGAGCCATACAAGACGAAGTATGAGAAGTCAGCTTCATAGGCACGCAACCTGTGCAGTCACAGGAAACTGCTCAGAAGGGCCTCAGACCTGGTTGAAAGCCCTTCTGTTGCGGCCTTGAAATTCTTACCAGTTTTATCATTGAACTTGTGTTTTATAAGTGGAGTCTGGTGGGAAAGTGGAATGTAGGCAGAGGAGTTAGATATACGTAACATGCACATCTGCAGTTCTTTGCAGCCACATTCACATACAGCACTCACAATGTCTAGAATTCTGGTGGGCTTATGAAACATGGGAATTCTGCAATGCTCGAAGCAAATATAAAGTAGGGTGAAATCATTGTGACTAGCAACTGGGGCACTGACAGCCTTGAGAAGTGAAACTTTCTTGGCAATCTAGGACTTGCTTCTAGTACAGAACCACGAGAGTGGTGTTCTAAACACAAACCGATGGGATAACTAGCATATCTTTCTCACTCATTTTATCTCCCTGTATTAACCAACTATGTACCTGACAATAATGACAGAGAGAAAACTGGGCAATCAAAAGCTCTTTTCCTTTTCATCTCTCCTTACTGACTTTGTTTTCTGGACTTCTAGGAAAGTTTCCACTTTCCTAATAAGAATGAAATATATGTACATATACAAGCTATAAAATACCAATTGTCTAATTTCAGTACATGATTTAAATGCTCTTATATTTGCATTAAAACTGGCATTCACAATATAAAAATGGACAGTAAAGCATATGCAATAATTAAAAACTTTAATTATTGTTTACTTAGAATGACATAAATAAAAGCATGACAAATTGAGAAACTGAAAGAGGAAGAAGGATAAAAGCTTTTTCTGTAGCTATCTTTAATAATACTTCTTTTCCTGATTTTAACACAGGGTCCATATTTTCATTTTGCAGTAGGGTCACATATTGAATAGCTAACCCTGCTAAAAAGTTAGAATTTTTGTGTCATGTGCAACTTCTTGAGTAATTACATTAAATTTGACTTTTACTCTGAGATCAGTAGTAAACTTTAGAGAGAAGAAATGAGATAATCTTGTTTATGTTTTAAGAAAATCCTCTGCTGCTGAGAATATTATTTTAAGGGCAAGGATGGAAGCAGGGAAACCAGTTAGGAGTTCTTACAGTAATTCAGGCAAGGGATGATGGCGGGTGGAGATGGGTGATGTGAGCAGAGATGGTGAGAGGCTGTCAAATCTCTATGTACATTGTAGGTAGTAAACATGATAGGCTACCCAGATGGATGAAATTGTCAAAGTAGAGATCGATAAAACTTCAAGGATGTTTGCCTGAGCAACTGGAAGCAGACAGGTGCAAATTAACTGAAAAGTGGAAAACCAATAGAGAAGTGGTTTATATTTTTATATTTTGTGGGAGAGTGGGATATCACACCTCTTTTGTGAAAATGTTAAGCATTTGATATTCCTTAGATACCTAAGGGGAGACGTCTAGTAAGCAGATGGGTATTGAGTCTAGATTTGGGAGGTTTGGACAAAAAGAAATGTACATTTACAAACGATTAGCCCACAGATTGTGTTTAATGCCACGGTGCTAGAGACAATTACCAAGGAGACTGTGTATGTACAGAAGACCAGAGGCCTAAGGACTAAGCCCTGGACCTTTCCAGTGCTTACAAATAAGACAGATAAGGAAGAAACAGCTGGAAAGATAGGAAGAAAACCAAGATGTTGATGTCTGTAAAGCCAATTGAAAAATATTGATTTATCTATTTGTGAGTTTCTTCTCACCTCAAATGCAGATGTTTCAGTTAATCACATTCATCAGCACATTATAGCACATTCTCATGATTGTACTTTGTAAAGTCCTAGTGTTTAATTAATTAGTTTATTCCTTTTATTTCATTGCCTCACCCTCATTCCTCTGCTCCAGTAGTATGTGTAGACTTTATATGTTGTTTCTATGTATTGTAAAGTGTATATTGTCTGTGTCCATTGTTTTTTAACATGAACAACATTACATAAATGAGGAGTTAGGTATCTCATTCCTGTTACTTTTTTTTTTCAATAAGCTTTGTGCTTTGAAGACCTGCCCATCTCAAATGTATGTCTTGATCCTAACTGTGGCATCATACTCCAAGGTGTGCATTGTCAAAGAAAAATGGCACTGGATCAAGTTATAAAGGCAAGGAAGGCTTTATTCAAGACTATTGCAAAGGAAGTTAAAACTATGCAGTAGAGGAGAAAAATTAAATTCAATTTCCCTGAAACAAAAGGAGGGATTTTTTAAAGCTCTGGAGTAAACTAGTGGAAATATACTAGAGGATATTCAAGGAGAGACTGATCATTGTGATTAGCTCATTTGTGTTTGCTGATTTTCCCTTATCTAGGTCAGGCTCCTATCCTCCCACAGAGACTGGGAGATAGGGGCACTCTCTTCTTTGATGATTACGTTTGAGAGGGATGTCTCTGTAGGTCCTTTTGAAAGGCATTTCTGGGTTATAAAACTGGCAAGAATTTGGAAGAGGATTAACATCTCAAAGCAACAGAGAATTTAAAATTGTAAGTTTTATAAAGTAAATAATCTAAGGGAAGGGGGTAAGGGGCACATAGTCAGAAAGATATCTCTCTGAAGTTTAGTCCAACTAAGGAAAAGTTAAGGTGGTCTTGATCAGCTTGCTTATTGACACCCATCAACAGTGCATGAGAAGTCCTCCAACTTTCTTTAAGGTCCTAACATTTTCCATTACCCAGCTTGCTGTTTTACCTTTCTAATAGGTAAAAAGTGATAGCTGATTGTTTTTTTTCCATTTGTATTTACCTAAATACTAAATTATCATTAACATCTTCTGGTATGTGTTTCTTCTCTTCTAGAAATTATCAGTAATAACTTGCCCATTTTCTTTTCTACTGGGGTTATTTTGTTGGTACAATTGTTATACATTTGTAGTTCCTTTATCTCCTAGGCTAACAAATTAGCAATTCTAGAAATACAAAATATCTTCCCCATTCTGTTTTCTATTTTACTAATTTTGTCTCAATACAGATGTCCATGTTATACAGAAATTCATAACTTTGCTGAAATCAAACACAGATCATTTATTTGCCTCAATATATTTTTTTCAGGTGTTTATATGAAAACTTTCCCATCCCTATATCACAAAAATACTGTTCAACATTTGTCTTCTCTTGGCCTTATGATACTCCCCTTTAATGGTTGTTTCTTTAATCTGTGTAGAATAATATTATGATGGTATTATAGGGAAGAATCCATATTTATTTTTCTCCATATAATATGTCATTTATTCTATACTATTACTGAAGCAAACATTCTTAACCCTATATTTTGTGTTTTATTATATATCAGGTTACAAATTTTTCACAAATTTATATTTTAGCTCTTAATATTTTTTCACAGTTCAATTTTTTTTCACTGTAATTCCACATTTGTATACAACAATTTGTTCTATATTTTAACATTTAGGGTGTACTTATTATTTTCTTCATTCAATTTTTAAAGACTGACTTGGCTTAAAATTTGAAACCTTAAATTCACATAAATTTTGAAATGAGTTTATAGAGTTTCTCAGACATTATAAAATAAGTTACTCTCTTTTTGCTTATCTTTCATAATCTTAACACTTTTCAAAAGAGTGCACATTAGTTACTTTGTAAAATGTGCCTTAACTGGTTTTATCTGGTGTTTTCTCTAATTGGAATTAGGTTCTACATTTTGTCAAGAAAGCCACATAGATGATGTATTTGCAGTGCATCATAACAATGAGATATGATACTGGGTCTTGTTATTACTGGTGATTTTTACCTTGATTGTTTAGTTAAGATATTATCTGCCAAATTTTTGCATTGTAAATTTATTATCTTTCTCTTTGAAATTAGTAAGTATCTTGTGGGAGATACTTTGAGACTATAAAATTCCTGTTACTCTTCAAACTTCTAACCTGTTTTAGAATCCAGTGGTGGATCTTGTCAACATTTATTACTGTAAAATATGCCTACTGATAATAACTTCCAGTTCTTGACAGTTGTTTCATAGTTATGTAAGATGTTAATGTTAAAAAAGTAGGGTAAGGAATGTAAGAAAACCCCTTGTACTATTGTAACTTTTCTGCATGTGTAAATTTAATTTAAAAAATGAAATCATAAAATTAAAAGAAATGGCATTTTATTTGGAATGCTATTGAATTCATACATTAATCATCTTATAATTTAGCTGCCAACTGTTACATTATACATTTGATTGTCCCATCCGATAGAATAATCAAGCCATCTTTTATGAAAGAAGAGTTGCATCAATAATAAAATGATGAACTTTCTCAAATTTTATTTCTATGTCAAAACAGATAAGAATTTAAGTCTGATCATTTTATTTAGTAACGTGGAGGTAATTAGTGACCTTCCAAAGAGAAGTTTCAGTGGAATAATAGGGTTGAAAACAAATTATAACAAGCGCAATAGAGAATGAGGAGAGTTGAAAATAGCACACTCAAGAATTATTTCAAGAAAATTTTGTGCAGAGGAAGAGAGTTACGGATCAGTAACCCAAGAGACACAGACTTAAGGTCTTTAGTTCTGTCTTTCTATCTTTTATTGTTGCACAGAAGAAATTTAGCAAGGTCCTATATTGATGGTAATCATCCAGGAGAGAGAAAAAATTGATATGGGATATAAATGGAAGAATTAATTTCTTAATGAATTCAAGAACAATTTCTTGAATAAGATCCAATACAAAAGTGGAAGCTTGGCTAGCTAAAGAAAGAAGTCAGTATTGAGGATATAATTTTAGCCATGCTCTATTATCCTAGTTGCAGCCATAGACTGAAGAAAAAGCTGGATTTAGCAGGAGTTTTTGGGTTTGTTTGTGTGTTTGTTTAAAGAAACTCAATAAAATATGAGATGATTCAAATTCTCATAGGTAAACACCACTGGATAATTATGATGGCTCATAAATTAAAGCTTGGAAGATGAGAAGTGATGTAACTCTGAGGGAAAATATTTTCTCACCTGGGGCAAATTACCTTTGAAACTGAAATCAATCAAAGAGAGAATATAAAGTGAGAGAAACCCGTTTATTGCGTACAAGTAGTTGTGCATTTCTGCCCATGTGTCTCACGACCCAGCTGCAAAAAGGGACCCCAGCCAACCTCACTGGTCCAGATATGCCCTCGCTCCCCATTGTAATTACCTATTGATATGGAGACGGACTGCTTCTCGCTACCGTTGGAAACACCTATTGATATGGAGATGCACTAAGGCCAGGTGAGAGATTCTGGAAGTGAGAACATAAAAGTATTTGGAAACAGTGAAAAGGTGATGAGATCATTGTTATGAGTCCCATTAAAATCAAAGGTTTATGACAATTGTAGTATTAGAAATAGGGAGTTTTATGTCTTTGAATTTTATTTACAGGGTGTAATTTCCCCAATCATGTGATTCCCAGGAATGTAAAATGAATTGCAATTAGTTATAGTTTAAAATAACAATTATTTTCAAGATATAATACTCTTGTATTTTGTCCAGTCATTTGTAGAAGATATCATCAGATAGATGATAGGAAGATAGATAAGTAGGTAGGTAGGTACGTAGATAGAATGTATAGATAATAGGTATCACATAGGAGATCACCTATGCTTAAAACATTATAGGAAAAGGCCTTATAACTTTGAATATATCTAGCTATCTGTCTGTTTATCTCTTTAGCTCTAGGTTTTTTATTATGGAAGTGAATGAGTTTTATGTCACTACAGATAATAACTATTACTAGACCAAGCTTTTTTCTCTTATATCCTACAACAGATCTAAAATTTGATGAGTACAGAATTTCTGATGAACTAAAATCTGTAAAAACACACACACAACCTTGGAAGATAGAGGTGTCAGGTGTTAATGTATCTGGGAATCATTTTAAGCCATCTATTTTTACTCTGTACCCACATAATATTTTCGTATCTCAGGAATTATTACTGAATTGCATTCTAATTATATACTTACTATCTCTCCATACCCTCCTTACTTGTATACGAGGTTTAAGAGTATCTTAACATTGGTAGCTCCAGTATTAGGCAAGTGCTGGACTCATGGGAGGTGCTGAATATTTATTTGCTGGAAAATAAATCCATGAATAACATGAATCAATACAAGGAGTGAAGCCAGGAAGTATCCTGAAGAAATACCTTAAAAATAAATATGAAGTATTTTATGCTTGTAAAATGTTAAGGTAGGATAAATTAATGATGATCTTTTCCTTATGAAATTAACTAACTTTATTAAAGGTACAGGTAATATAGTTTTATGATAGTTTCATGAACTCTGCCAAGTCCTTCATTATTTGGGGAACTATCAAATTAACAATTTGAGAACTCTACTAACAAGTTGAATAAAAACCAAATTATTTGCTTTACAATGTAACAATGCCCAGTAATGTTAAAACAGTGTATCAAATCCTGCTGTGATAATAGTCATTTTTGTCTTTGCTAGTTCTTATCCTACTTAATTCTTAATGTGAGATAATTTGTTTTCAAGTTAATCTGGTTGCACTGAAATTCTAGGATCTTTTTCATCATGCTAAAGATTTGCTTTTCCAAAGAAAGACCAGAAAATGATTGAGATGTGCATCAAGAAAAAATTATGTGTCTATCTGTGCCTAAATAGGATATAGTCATAGAACTAGTATGGACCTGACAGAACAAATTCTTCAATGACACATTGAAGATCGGTAATGATTGGTCATTTAGTTTTTATCCTGAGGCACACAATGGAGGAATTCTTTAAAAATAACTATTTTAAGAAGCTAAATACCTATATATTTAACAGACTATAAAAATATATATGGTCTAGAAGTACATGATGGTAGATAATAGTTACCTCTTCCTGCCAATTTACTATGAGCAAGGAAGTAACATTTCTTACCTTTCACAACTATATGACTATGAATATTTATCATTATTATACATATAAGGCAATTGTTACTTAAAACATATTAAATCAGTGATACTGCATCACCTTTGGAAGACAAGAGCAAATTGTACAGTATCTTAAGAATTTTGTCACTTGATAGTGTTAAAAAACAAAATCCAACCAGGTAAATTTCTAATTGGCTTTATTAAGCAATTCATGAATCAGGCTGCATCCTGTAGTAGAAAGATGCTCCCAGGAATTGTACAAAATGCATTTTTTTATAGGAAGGAGGATGGGCAAGAAGTTATTAGTAAAAGAAAAGAAAGGATTGTTTCAGGCCTGGTCTCCTTCCCTTGGGGGGAAGGGTAGGAGGTCTTATCACTTAGATTACCTATTCTTCTTTTGGGGGATGGAGAGGACTCAGGTGACAAATTACCGCAATAGTATTGACCAGAAAATTCATGATTGAGTGTTAAAAGATCACTTTCCTAGAATAAGTTCAAATGGTAATTAAGTCTTGGTTTATGGGGCACATAACTCCATTGGGGCTAGTTGTTTCTTTTTTTAACAATGGATAAGCCAGTTGTGGTCTGAAATCAGTTATAGATGGAGTACTTTTATAAGGAATATTTGTGAGTAATTCAGCCTCCAACCTCTTACCTCAGTCTGCTCTAGAAATTCAGTTGTAAAAATTTATCAACACAGCACATTAAGTCATTCACATATGTGAAGCCATAATAGTAATGGCAGACTGATTATAGGAAACTCTAATTGTCTTTCGAATGACTATGCTCTCAAACAGAATTTACAGTCAATATCAGAGAACCAATGGAATGTGTTTGGCTAAAAATATGGAAATGGAAGTTGAGTCCTTTAAAGATAAAATCAAAACACTAGATGATTGAGTTGAAGGATAGTATTTTCAAAGTCTTAATTTTAAGAATGATGAAGTTGTAGTACACAAGGTTTAAATGACAGAATTGAATTCTTAATATGGAGTTTGGCATGACTTGAATTCCATCTTCCAAACAATTGTCAAAATGATCTCCCTGAAAAAACAAACCCATATAACTCCCATTTCAAAACTCTTGGATGTCTTTTAATTCTTTACACATTGAATTCTAAGATTTTTGCAAAGACGCATATAGTACTCTATGTCTCACACTTTTTTAAATTTGGAAATCCAAAGCTTGCTTACTTTGTTTAGTTACTCATTTATTATTTACATATATCAATCTTACCCTCCTATCTTACATTCTAGCAACAAAAATCACTATTTACTAATATATTCATGCTGTCACTGCCTGAAATGATTCTCTGGCACAATCATTTTCTAAATTCTATTGTTTTTTTTTAATATATAGTTTAGAGATAAACTTCTCATGAGTTTCTCTGTTTGTTTTACTTTGGACTCTCATAATCATATTTGCTTATCTGTTATTACTGCTTGACATTTTAATTACCCACTGGTATATCACCCCATGCCTCTCCCACCCTTATCAGTGACATGGTCTGTATCTTATTATTTGTAACCACACTCTTTAGGCCTATATTGGACATTTGGCAGGCATTAAATATGTATTTTCTGGATGAATAAATTAATGGATAACTTACATCCATAGAAGAGTGAAGCCAAGAAATATCTTGTGCAAAATCCTAAAAATAATATACTGTCTTATGTTTATATAATACTAAGGTATGATGCAATGATCCACTAAGGACGTCTTTTGCCTACACTTTTTCTCAGTGGAAGGAAAATAACCAACTTTTTGGTTTCTTTTAGATCTCAAATATCAGTGAAAGGGGGCTACAAGCTGACTTTATGGAAAGAGAAGGGAGGATGCAAAGCAGAAGACTAAGGGGGAGATTATATTTTCTTTCTTCATTATTATATTTAAGCATGGGAGAACCCAATTCCATAGCAAGATAAAGAGAATGAAAACATCATATTTTTTCTATTTTCAAATGTTTCCCTGTCATTAGACCTATACAACAAAGGACTTCGTGGATAAAGCAACCTACCAAAATAACCTCTGTGAACAAAGCATCGTTTAGGAATATGAAATTGGAAGAAAAGAATCAACAGGGAAAGAATTAAGAAACCCAGGGGAAGGAAAATAAGTTGTTGTTGTTCTTTTAATAGCCACAAACAGCTTCTGTTTAGTGACTGTTAAGGGAAAAGCTTATCCATTCAGGAACTCTGTTCTTCCAGCCATTCCTGCACAGCCACCTGCCACATGGCTCACTGTGGAGCAGCTGTCCACATGGAACGGACTGCTTGATTAGGTATAGATTTTTTCTTATGTTAATTAAATCAATTACCTTTTCCTTAGCTCCCTTGTGAAATCCACTTCTGGCAATAGAACAGAGGTGGATATTAAATGCAGGCTAAAGTTTTCATTGATCTTTCTGAAAATAATACTAGAGATCAGTAAGTATTTCCACGTGCAAACCTCAAGTGGGATATGATTCTGAAGAAGGAATGCATTATTCAAATTATTGTAAGTTTTTAGTTTTGTACATCACCCAATGTTTTCACCAGTAATTGTTGTAGGGTGTGGATAAGGACCATGATAGAGGCATGGTTAATGAAGTTTGTGATGGAGGTATGGCCAAGGTCAAAGCAAGACATCTACCTCAGAAACAAAGAAGTATGGTAGGAATGATAGCTCAAATTGTTAAGACTAAGCAAAAATATTTATACTGTATACCACTCTTAAACAATACAACTGACATAGAGACTCTCATAGAGAAATGAATACCAGCATAGAAGTGTTCTCTTACTAGTGATTCCATCTTACTCAGACACTTTTTGACTTATTTATAAATAGCTAGAAAGTCCTATTGTCTCTCAGGGTGTTTGCAGGTAATGCTCCAATTTTGGAATGCTCTTCCTTCAGATATAGGTATCGATTCATTATATCATTTAGTCTCTGCTCAAATGTCACTTGTTAGAAGAAAAGCTTACTCACCATTCTAAATATTGTACAAAATGCATTGTAAATTATAGTTCAGCGATAAATTTCTCAGGAGTTTTTCCTGAGATTATAAATTTTCTGAAATTATAAATTTCAGCCTAAGTATCAATGGCAATATCCACAATTTCTATTGGTTTGGTGACAGGGTTCATAATGTAATATCGTATTATGATTTCAAATTCCTTCTTTTGTTTTACATACCTAACTCGAGATACACTTCTCTGAATATTTAAAAAAAATTGTACTGGATTTAAGCATTTTACTACTGTGTGAATAATTCATTTGACCATTCATGGTAAAACTATATAATTTTCAGTTTCCATGGGTCCTCAGCACATTACTTTCTACACTATTATTTGTTTCCTCATTTAAGCTTATCATTTTGGATATCCCTCTCATTTTTCTTTTTTGATGTAGGCATCATTTAAGTTCATTTCATTTGACTTTGACATTAAGAATGCGTTCAAATAATTAAAATTCATGATTGTAATTTATGTGTGTATACTATGTACACATATTAACATGTACATGTACATCATGTATCATTTTGAATACATTTACTATAGTGTACATTCAATATAGTGAATATCTGAATCTATCATCTATAAATCATCTAGCTTCATGATGAATATCTCTTGAATGGTTCTAGTAGAATTCTATCATGAAATTATTTTACATCAATTGGAAATTAAATTTTGTTCATACATGAAAATATTTCATGACCCTCACCAAAGGTTCTCTCCCTGATGACAAAATTTTTTTAGATCATTGTCAAATAAATTGCTTCACCAGTGATGCCACAATATTAACAAATATTTTTTTACTAAATATTTTATAAGATGTGTATATAAAAAAATCATTTTTCACTGCCAGAAAGTTTCACTTGCATTTTCTTCCTTTTAGATTGCCTGTAGAATATTTCATATACTCATTGCAATATGTATTTAAGTCAGATTACCTCTAAATCTACTCCTTCATCATGTATGGCTGATTGAGGTATACTTTGTTTAGATATTATGCAACTTTATCCATTTAATATTTTTCTATTTCTGTCCTTTTAGCCTGTTTCGGTGTTTATGTTCTACTTTAACCTACACTTTCAATACTCTTATTTTTTAAGTGCATATATATAAATGTATATATAAGATCTGTATAAGACCTATTTTTATATATAGTTCATATCTCAAACGCAAACTATCAAGTTGCTCTTAATGGATCATTATATCAATTAAATAAAAGATAATGGCAAGATGCATTTTAATTCCACATTAATGATTTATAATAATGATTTATATTATAAATTCAGAAGATACAAACATCATCCCACAAAAGGCTGTAAAAAGGAGAATAAAAGTGACTGATACACTAAACTGATCTAGAAGATATAGAATAAAATTTTATCAATGTGTGTAACCTTTGGAAGAGAATAACAGAATCAAACTGAATTATTAATAGTACAAAACCACTCTTAAAATTAACATGCTGTTAGTATACATGTTATTGTAATTTAATAGGTGGTAAATGCCAAATAATATCTAATAAATTATTTTTTATTATTTCTGTGAACTTCTATTTTTCCTCAAAACAAATATACTATTTATAGTGAATTATTAACATGAAGCCCCTTATTTATATTAAATTCTACTGTGCTATTAATTTCATATAATAATAATATACATAATACAACATGAAAATTTTGGAAACAATTTTCAGGGTAATATTCCTAAAAATAATTTTCACCTGTATCATCCACCTCTGCCATAATAGTGATAATTTTAATAGTTTGAGGGATAGTATTAATAAATTAGAAAACATACTGCCACTTAGAAATTGTTGTCTAGTTCTACAGACCTAATAATGAAGCATCCTCCATTACCAAGTCTCTAAGATCCAGCTACAATGTCAGAAAAAAAAAACATCATACTTCCTTATAATTAACTATGGAGAATTTGCTAAAATTACAGTTATCCAGTTTTATTTATTTATTTATTTAAATTAACGCATCATTGATATATAGTCTTATGAAGGTTTCACATGAGCACCATTGTCATTTCAACATTCACCCATATTATCAAGTACGCAATCACTGTTCATCAGCGTAGTAAGATGATAAAGAGTCATTACTTGTCTTCTCCTTGCTATGCTATACTCCTTCTCTGTGAACCTACCCATATTCTGAGTGCTAATTATAATGCCCCTTGATCCCATTCTCCATCCCTCCACACTCACCCTCCCTAACCCTGTTCCTTTAGTAACTGCTAGTCCCTTTTTGGAGTCTGTGGGTCTGTGGGTCTGCTGCTCTTTTGTTCCTTCAGTTTTGCCTTTTTGTTATACTCCACAAATGACTGAAATCATTTGATACTTGTCTTTCTCCACCTGTCTTATTTCACTGAACATAATACACTCTAGCTCCATCTATGTTGTTGCAAATGGTAGGATTTGTTTTCTTTTTATGGCTGAATAATATTCCATTGTGTATATGTACCACCTCTTCTTTATCCATTGATCTACTGATGGATACTTAAGTTGGTTTCATATCTTGGCTATTGTAAATAGTGTTGTAATAAACATAGCTGTGCATACGTCTTTTTGAATCAGGAATCTAGTTTTCTTCAGGTAAATTTCTAGCAGTAGAATCCCTGGGTCAAATGCTATTTCTGTTTTTAGTTTACTGAGAAACCTCCATATTGCTTTCTACAATGGTTGAAATAATTTATATTCCCACCAGCAGTTAAGGAAGGTTCACCTTACTCTGCATCCTCGCCAGCATGTGTTGTTGTATGTCTTTTGGATGTTGGCCATCCTAACTGATATGAGGTGATATCTCATTGTGGTTTTACTTTGCATTTTCCTGATAATTAGCGATGTGGAACATCTTCTCATGTGCCTGAAGGTCATCTGAATTTCTTCTTTGGAGAACTGTCTGTTCAGACCCTCCAACCACCTTTTACACAGGTTATTGTTTTTTTGGTGTTGAGGTATGTGAGCTCTTTATATATTT
This sequence comes from Manis pentadactyla, assembly GCF_030020395.1. Taxonomy (NCBI): domain Eukaryota; kingdom Metazoa; phylum Chordata; class Mammalia; order Pholidota; family Manidae; genus Manis; species Manis pentadactyla. The sequence continues at coordinate 27,586,957 of NC_080021.1, read as the reverse complement.
TGGATGTTAATCCCTTATCAGATAAGTTTTTTACAAATATATTCTCCCATATTGTAGGATGCTTTTTTGTTCCACTGATGGTGTCCTTTGCTGTACAGAAGCCTTTTAGTTTTATGTAGTCCCATTTGTTCATTTTTGCTTTTGTTTCCCTTGCCTGAGGAGATGTGTTCAGGAAAAAGTTGTACATTTTTATATTCAAGAGATTTTTGCCTGTTTTCTTCTCAGAGTTTTATGGTTTTGATGACTTACATTCAGGTCTTTGATCCATTTCGAGTTTACTTTTCTGTATGGAGTTACATAATAATCCAATTTCATTCTCTTGCATGTAGCTGTCCAGTTTTGCTAACACCAGTTGTCAAAGAAGCTATCTTTTCCCCATTGTATATCCACAGCTTCTTTATTGTATGTTAATTGACCATGTATGTGTGGATTTATATCTGGGATTTGTATTCTGTTCCATTGATCTGTGGGTCTGTTCTTATGCCAGAACCAAATTGTTTTGACTACTGTGGCTTTGTAATACGGCTTGAAGTTGGGAGCATAATCCCCCACAGCTTTGTTCTTCCTTCTCAGGATGGCTTTGGTTATTCAGGATCTTTTGTGGTTCCATATGAATTTTAGAACAATTTGTTCTAGTTCCTTTGAAGAATTCTGTTGGTATTTTGATAGGGTTTGCTCTGAATCTGTAGATTGCTTTAGGCAGGATGGCCATTTTGACAAAAGTAATTTTTCCTATCCATGATCATGGGATGTATTTCCATTTATCAGTATCATCGTTAATTTCTTTCATGAGTGTCTTGTAGTTTTCAGGGTGTAGGTCTTTCACCTCCTTGGTTAGGTTTATTCCTAGGTATTTTATTCTTTTTGATGCAATTGTAAATGGAATTGTTTTCCTGATTTCTCTTTCTGCTACTTCATTGTTAGCATATAGGAATGCAACAGATTTATATGTATTAATTTTGTATCCTGCAACTTTGCTGAATTCAGATATTAGTTCTAGTAGTTTAGTGATGGCTTCTTGAGGGTTTTTTATTGTAAATATCATGTCACCTGCAAACAGTAACAATTTAACTTCTTCCTTACCAATCTGGATGCCTTTTATTTCTTTGTATTGTTTGATTGCTGTGGCTATACCTCCAGTACTATGTTGAATAAAAGTGGTGAGAGTGGGCATCCTTGTCTTCTTCCCGATCTGAGGGAAAAATCTTTCAGCTTTTCACTGTTAAGTATGATGTTGGCTGTGAGTCTGTTGTATATGGCCTTTATTATGTTGAGGTACTTGCCCTCTATACCCATTTTGTTGAGAGTTTTTATTATGAATGGGTGTCGAATTTTGTCAAATGGTTTTTCAGCATCTATGGAGTAGATGATGTGATTTTTGTCCTTCTTTTTATTGATGTAGTGTTTGATGTTGATGGATTTTTGAATGTCGTATCATCCTGCATCCCTGGGATTAATCCCACTTGATCATGATGTATGATCCTTTTGATGAATTTTTGAATTTTGTTTGCTAATATTTTTTTGAGTATTTTTACATCTCTGTTCATCAGGGATATTGGTCTGTAGTTTACTTTTTTTGTGCTGACTTTGCCTGGCTTTGGTATTAGAGTGATGCTGGCTTCATAGAATTTGTTTGGAAATATTCCCTCCTCTACTTTTTGGAAAACTTTCAGGATGATGGGTATTAGCTCTTATCTAGATATTTGATAAAATTCAACAGTGAAGCCATCGGGTCTAGGAGTTTGTTCTTAGGTAGTTTTTATTACCAATTCATTTTCATTGCTAGTAATTGGTCTGTTCAAATCTCTATTTCTTCCTGGGTCAATCTTGGAGGGTTGTATTTGTCTAGAAAGCTGTCCATCTCCTCTAGGTTATCCACTTTGTTAGCATATAATTTTTCATAGTATTCTCTAATAATTCTTCATATTTCTGTGGTGTCTTAGTGACATTTTCTTGATAAGTCTGACTAAGGGTTTATCTATTTTGTTTATTTTCCCAAAGAACCAACTCCTGGTTTCATTGATTCTATTGTTTAATTCTTCTCAATTTTATTTACTTCTGCTCTGATCTTTATTATGTCCCTCCTCTACTGACTTTGGGCCTCATTTGTTTTCCTTTTTATAGTTTCATTACTTGTGAGTTTAGACTGCTTATTTGTGATTTTTCCTCTTTCTTGAGGTAAACCTGTATTATCATATAGTTCCCTCTGAGAACTGCCTTCGCTGCATCCCACAGGCTTTGGGGTAGTTAGTTGCTGTTTTCATTTGTCTCCATATATTGCTTGATATCTGTTTTTATTTGGTCATTGATCCAATGGTTATTTAGGAGCTTGTTGTTAAGCCTCCATGGGTTTATGTTTTTTTGTTTTCTTTGCATAATTTATTTCAAGCTTCATAACTCTGTGGTCTGAGAAGATGGTTGCCAGGCACAATTTCAATCTTTTTAAATTTACTGAGGCTCTTTTTGTGATCTAGTATGTGATCTATTTTGGAGAATGTTCCATATACACTTGAGAAGAATGTGTTGCCTGCTGCTTTGGGTGGAGTGTTCTGTAGATATCTGTTGGGTCCCTCTGTTCTAATGTGTTGTTCAATGCCTCTGTCTCCTTACTTATTTTCTGTATGGTTGGTCTGTCTTTTGGAGTGAGTGGTGTGTTGAAATAATAATAAAATAAAACAATTATAACAATATTCTGTCATTAGACTTGTGTGATTGTGGGGTCTCCAAAAACGCCTTTTCATGCTGTGCTCATTCTTCTTCCTCTTGTGATGATAAAGGAAGATAAAATGCCTGTGAGATGAGGTGTGACATAGGCATTGAGATATAGTGTTAAGTTACTATTAACCTTTTGAAGATATGTTAAAAGGGATCATCTGCTTATGGACTGTGGTTGACTGTGGATGACTAAAACTGTGGGTAAATGAAACCTCAGAAAGCGAAACCATGTACACAGGGGTACTACAGTACCATGTCTTCTTTATCCATTCATCTACTGACAGAATTAAGGTTGTTTCCATATCTTGGTTATTGTGAATAATGGTACAATAAACATTGAAGTACATATATCTCTTTGATATTTTCTTTTCATTACCTGTGGGTATATACCAAAAAGTGGAATATATTAATCTATGTTAGTCCTGTTTTTAATTTTTTGAGGACCCTTCATATTGTTCTTCATAGTAACTGAACCAAATTACATTCTCACCATTGGTGTTATTTTCTATATATCCTCACCAACACTTTTTATATTCTGTTTTGGTGATAGCCATTCTAACAGGTGTAAGGTGATATCTCATATTGGTTTTGACTTGTATTTCCCTGATGATTAGTGATGTTGAGTAACTTTTCCATTACCTGTTGACCCTTTGGATGCCTTCTTTGGAAAATATTTAGTTAGTTCCTCTGGCCATTTTTTAGAAAGATTTTTTTGTTGTTATTGAGATGTATGAGTTCCTTATATATTTTGGATTTTAACCTCTTATCAGATATATGCTTTGCAAATATTTTATCCCATTTTGTATGTTTATTCTTTTTATTTCACATCCATCCAGATGCTTTTTTGATGTATGTATGTATGTATGTGCATATGTATATAGGTTGTATTACTTATTTATTCTCAAATACACATATGGTGGACATCCAGTTACATACTTATTTACCTGTTTAAATACTTAAGTTTAATTAGAGAAGCTTAACACTTCATAATGCTTTGCTACAAATTCTTCCAAGAAAGAAAATACATTATAATAAAAATCCAACCCATAATTAACAAAAGTACACTATGCTGATTTCTGCAACTACAGATCTATTGCTCTTCAACTTGCTATTGGCTTTAGAAGCCTGATGGAAGAAATATATCAGTGGGTTCTGCTGTCTTCTCATTTCCAATTTGCTTCAGTCAGAGGAAATCACCACCAAGAGATAAGTAGTTAGAAAGGAGTAAAGTTGGATTATTTTTCACTTGGGTCCTTGCCTACTGTGCCCCTGTAGGGTGGCTATCTTCCCTATCAGAGGGATGCCTTCTCCAAATAGCTTTTTCTCTTTTAGTAACAATTGTCCTTTTGCAATTTCTGGCATAGTGGTGGCAATGCCTCCCAGCTACACCAGCCCTGGGTTCCTCCATGACCTTAGGTTAGTAGTTCCTATTATATATTATCTGTCCACATGTGTGAAAAATTATACTTTATTAAAATTTCTTCAATCACCACTTTTAACAGTGCTTTCTTTATACTGCCAAGAACCTCAGTGATACATTCATTCACAATTAAATGATGCAACACTTTAAAAAATAGTTATATGTGATTATAAAAAGAAAATCAGAACCTATTTTTGAAAATCTACTATCTATCTTCTTTATTTCCAACAATGTTTACTGACAGGTTCCACAGGAGTATATGAAAAATCTAATACTCAGTAGTCAGAGTCTACATGAATTTATATTGCTTATTCTATGAATAACCATATGCTTCTTTCTCAGAGACGTGCTCTTAACATAAGTCATTAAAATATGTTTGCTGCTTATTGGAGGAAAAAGGAGATATTAATAAGAAGGAAAATATACATATGGAATTACTTATATGGATATCCCTTACTTTCCAAAAGTTCATGTTATGTCACTTCAGTTTTACAAGACTTGTACCAGTACCTTTTTTGCTAACCAAATGAAGTATGAAGAGGATTTTCACTTCTATAAAAGAAGGTCAATAGTGAAAATAGTGTTCAGCATTGCTGTGTAGTGAGTCATTGTAAAAGCAGCACCACACTCAGAACAGTGACAGTGGCCCCACCAAGTTCCTTCCCTGGGAGCTGCTGTAAGAATCTCAGCATCAAGCTGCTATAGTTTTGAACTGCCTGAGCATCTGTGGTGTATCTCAGTTCCTTTTGTGCATGCATTAGCCAGATGTGTCCTATGGCATCAGAAAAGCTTAAGAGAGGTTATTTTTAAGGTCTGGGAATGCTGAGAAATTTTTCCATATAAATTAATGGTAATTGCCTTTTCACTTTATGTCATTTTGACTTGGGAAAGTTTTCACAGGAACACTCTACTTTTGGATAGCAAATAGCCTGTATATAGTAGGGACTATACTTGACATTTTCTCAAATGCTATTTTATTAGCACACTTTGCACAGGAAAATCTTTACTTAGCAAGTGCAGCCTACTTCTGAAATTTGGTGAAGTTATTAAAAAAAGAATTAATTTGTTTATTGCTTTCACTTGAAGTAATAAAAAGACCTTCAGACCTGATGGTATATTCTTATTGTAGTTACACTAGAAATGGATCATCAGGTACAATTATTGCTCTTATTTCTATAGACATGCACCATCAAAAAGAGTAACTTAGGACACCCTCAAGGTCACTAAGAAAGAGAATGATTTCATTAAGCTATCAAACTTATCTTAACCATTATGTTTCTCATTATACTCTAACACACTTTTCTTTAACTGAAATAAAACTAAAATTTGAATCAACTCTAAATGTGCATATCAGCAGATAATTCTTAAGAAATGCAACTGATATATAATAATTTCCAATATAGAGTATTATGTGAAAAGGAAGTGCTATTATGAAAATGAATAAAATTGAAGTAAGATAGATGGCATGGTCCATTAAATATTTCTCATTTTGTTCACAAAATATGAGATAACAAACCTACATGCTATGTAGCTTATCCCACTGGTTTTAAATAATATTAAACAAAGTAGTTGGACTATCCATTATGGATTTCTCAATTTAACTTAAAGTGAATCTGGTTGAAACTCTGATAGAAGTGCCAGATACACAGAAAACTGATCATTATTTAATGCATTTATCCCTTTCATTGACATTTATTCATTTTTATTCTGCAAATTTTAGCCTATCTTTATTTTTACTTCAAGTATCTTTTAAAATACAAAGGAAAATTCCATATTCCTACCTTAAGTCAAAAATCTCTGGAGTGTTCCTGACCATTTGGCTGGGATGGTCCTTCCTAGCAAGAACAGTTTTAAAATGAGTAATAATTCATAGTTGGTCTATCTCCAGAGTTTTTTGTATTCCTCACTACAGTAGTTAGATGGTGTCTGTGATTTATGCTGGAGTCCTTTAGATCAAACTCACTTGTGTGCATGTTCATGTTGGTGTTTGAAGAAGAGCCAGTGTTTGCTGAACTTCTCTGTAATACTGCATTAAAAATGGCCTAGGACTTTGATGGGTTTCTATCTTTTAAAAGACACTTCGTATTAGAGAGGACCTGGGTGGAACACAAAGTCTCATTTTCATAAATTCTTAAGTTCTGTTTTGTTTTTGTCACTTTACTCTGTGGTTTTCTTAATCATAATTTTGTGTGTCATATTATTCAGGAATGATTTCATCTTCTGCATTCAGGAAGACCGTCACATATTTTTATGTTCTTCTAGGTCAATTTTTCTCATCAATGATAGCAATGAAAATTCAAAATCTGCTATTGCTTATTTTACTTTCCATAAAATTTTGTCCTTAATCTAATATTTTTTAGCCTGCTGTTTTGAACTTACTGTATTTTTGAAACTAATATTTTGAATCTAATACTTTGAATCTAATATTAATGTCCCAAATTGACACATTGTAATCACCCAGTGTCCATAGTTTATCTAAGATATGGTGATGTACATCCATCAGAATTTCATACAGGGAAATGCACATTTAAAAGCAATGTAATACCAGACAAAGATAGAAAGACAAAGACAGACAAACAGAAAGAAAGTCAGAAAAGAGAGATAGAAAAGACAGAGAGAAAGACAGACAGATGGGAAGAGAAATACACACACAAAAAAACAATGTAATACCACTACACATCTATTAAAATGTCCAAAATCTGGAACATTGAATCACGTGATTCAAGGAGTATGGTTTCTGAATTATTGTGTTAAGTGTGCATTTAGTTTTATAAGAAGTTACCAAAGTGTTTCACAAAATAGCTTCAATATTTTATAGTCCCATCAGCAATATATGAGAGGTCCTGTAGCTCTGCATCCTTGCCAGCATTTAATTTTTGGCATATTTTTATATTCCAAAAAATATATGTATATATAATATTTTATAAAATAACTAAAGTTGTCATAGACATTTCCCCTTATATTTGTCCAGTATATACTCATTTCCCTTATCAAGTAATTATTTGAAAGATTTTAATCATGACCAAACACAAAAGTAACTGCTTTTACAAACATCATTACTGATTACATGTTGTTTCTAGAAGTAATAGATATTCCTTTATCACCAGCTGATTGATAGAATTTTCACATAATACCCAATAAGGTAATTTTTATTTCAAGTAACATCTGTAATCCTTTCTTACAATTGCAAGTGAATACATATGTCAGCAACAATGTGAATAGCATGTCTTGTTCTTTTTATGTATATTATCAATACTGCTAGGTAGAAATAATAGCAATTTAAAGAATCATATGGTCATTGATGATCTATTAATTGAGGGCAGCCAGAAATAAAGTTGCAGTGAGCATCCTTCTATTTGACCTTTCAAAGGTCAAGGGCAAAGCCAACACCAAATAACAGGTTCAAGTCTAATAACAGAGTATAAAATGAACTTCACACTCCATATCACCAATTCTATTTTCTGCATCATTACATCTGCTTTACATTGCTTCTGTAAGAGATTGTATGCTACTGGATATTTGTGTACTTCCATCATTTCTCTATCTACTGATTCTCCAAACAAGTCTCTTTTCACTTCAAAAGCTTTATTATTTTACCTTCTGATTCTTTTTCACATTCACATCTTCTCAATTTTTATCTAGGATACAAAATAAATTTTTACTAAATTATTTTCTCTCATTTTTTTAACTGAATTCTGGTTGCCATCTTACACAATCATTTGAGGACACAAATTATTTTCCTATTAACTCATTCTTGAATTTTATTTCAGATCTCTAGTGTGCCTATGAGAGAAAGATGCTACTTTATTTTCCCATTTAGCACCAGGTAGCTCTTCAAAGCTTCTCAGATTTTAATGTAGATATATATTTAGTATAATCAATAGGAGAATGGGGAGAAATCTAGAACTATGAGTAATCCTAAATGCATAACTTTTCTTTGAAAATTGAACCAGACTATGCCCAGTCTCTTTAACATTCGTGGCTCTATTTTACAATAGGGACAAATTTTCCACATCATGGAAAAATGTCCATTTATTGACACTTTTCAATTTGATATAGTGACTGGAATTTCTCATCATAGTTGATTTTAATATTTAATCCTTTGCAATAAAGTTTGGATTATTCTCTACCAGTCCCCCTGCTTTTCATAGCCTGCAGTCTTTCACCTTCTAAGTCAGAGGAATACATGGGAATCTTAGATCTTCTCTACTTCTGGAAATGAAACAGAATATTACTGTCCCTGAAGAGATTGTCACAACTTGATCCTTAATATATTCCTCCATCTGGTTCTCCTTAAGAATTAAATTGCTCAAGTGTTCTGGCATACAGATGACATGATCCGTTAGATTTAATGCTTAGATATATTCTCTGGTTTTTATTTGCTTGCTCATTCTAATGGGAATATGGAAGATGGATAATCCACCTTTACTGGAGGACCAATAGGGTGTTTTGATAAATATTACTACTCTATTAATGGAAAATGCTGCTACTGATATATTTTTTTTAACATGATAGGGAAAGATGACCTAGAAAATAGTGCACAGATTACATGAAAACCCAAGATAATAAAATCAATGATTTTTTAACAATGTTATCTTAATTAGAATATTCCATTTGTAAATTTTAGTTTCTTATATTTTTATAGCTTTAAATTAATTTTTCAAACTGAAACCTGGTCTGGAACTGTAGTTTTCTAACTCCTGACTTAGGGACATAAAATTATGGACTTATTAAATTAACAATAATATTTTTGCTGTATGTCTGACTAAAATGAACAATAACAAATCCTGGATGCGCTCTCTGTCCATATCCCCTAAATGGTGAGCATTTTAATGCATGCTGCTGGATTTCCTACTGCCTCCTGCCCCTCTCTTTACCTAAGGCTTTATCTCCCTGGCTGCCTATGTTTGTCCCTATGTAGTAGGACTGCAAATGAGCATTTCCATACCCCATGGTTGCCTCATCCAATGGCAGAAAAAATGGGTTGTAAGTATTCCAGCTTCCTTGACTCTAGGATTGTGTACCATTCCCTATCAGTCCCTACTTGGATAAGGCCCCAGTTGCTCAGAGTGGAAACTTGCTTGAAATCGTCCATCATTGGCTTCCACATCTTTTCTGTTTACCATCTGACTCTCCACAAGCACTTTCTGAAACTATTTCTGAATTTGTACTTTAGCCCTATCTCAAGGATCTGCTTCTGTTAAAACCTGAAAACACAAACTCCATTAAATAGTGCTTCTGTACACAGAATTGAAAGGAAACAAAATAAAACAAATAAAACCTTTCCAACATGATCGATAGGTAAATATAGGTCAAGTTTATATTAAATGTCATGAATACTGATCTTTAATTTCTTATTCCAGAGCTTCAAAACAGGTGTTTGGCAGTTTACCAGCATATTACAATTGCATTACCGTGCTGAGACACTGATTATCTCATACCTGGCAGTCCAGCATCCCTAGTCAAGGTGTCTCTACTTAAAAGTAATCTCGAAAACAGGAGCCAACATGGTGGTGGGATTAGGACAGTGGGAATCTCCTCCCAAAAACATATACATTTTTGAAAATACAACAAATACAACTAATCCTGAAAGAGAGACCAGAAGACACAGGACAACAGCCAGACTACATCCACACATGCGAGAGCCCAGCGCCTAGTGAAAGGGGTAAGATACAAGACAAGTCCTGGTGGGACCCGAGTGCCCCTCCCCCCAGCAACCCGCGGGAGGAGAGAGGAGTCGGAGCGGGGAGGGACAGGGAGCCCAGGACTGCTAAACACTCAGTCCCAGCCATCCGCACCAGAGCGCAGACACAGTGCATGCGTGGAGGGCTGGAAACTAGGGAAACAGGGCAGCAAGAACTCTGAGGGGGTTCCGAGGCTGGCGCCCCTGTGACAAAGAAAAGCGAGTGCTTTTTGAAAGTCTTAAAGGGACAGGGACACAAGAGCTGGACGGAAACAACACAGGTCACAGTCCATCAGCTGGAAATTACAGGGAAAAAAGGGTGCACTAACCCCCTGGGCAACAGCTCTGAGACCCTCACGGGGGTAAACAGCCAAACAGTCCCCCATCCATTACCCCTCTGGGGCGCTTCTGCCATACCGGCCGGGCAAGACACAAAGAGCCAGTATACACGCAATTACCCAACACAAGCCACTAGGGGTCGCAGTTGTCCCAGTAAAGAAAGGCCAGTAGCAAGTGTAAAGTTTGGCCCCCCCCAGCTGACAGTGAATAGCACCTGTCAACATGAAAAGGCAAACAACTATGATCCAGACAAGACTAACCCAGACAGCTTCGGCATCTGCTGCATCTTCCCCTGAGAAAGAACCTGGGGAGATAGATTTAACCAGTCTTCCTGAAAAAGAATTCAAAACAAAAGTCATAACCATCCTGATGGACTTGCAGAGAAATATGCAAGAACAAAGGAAGGAGAATACAGAAATAAAACAAGCTCTGGAAGGACTTCAAAACAGAATGGATGAGATGCAAGAGACCATTAATGGACTAGAAAACAGAGAACAGGAACGCAGAGAAGCTGATGCAGAGAGAGATAAAAGGATCTCCAGGAATGAAAGAATTCTAAGAGAGCTGAGTGACCAATTGAAATGGAAAATATCCGCATTATAAGGGTACCAGAAGAAGAAAGAGAAAAAGGGATAGAAAGTGTCTTTGAAGAAATAATTGCTGAAAACATCCCCAAACTAGGGGAGGATATGGCCTCTCAGACCACAGAGATACACAGAACTCCCATTACAAGGGATCCAAGGAGGTCAACACCAAGACACATAATAATTAAAATGGCAAAGATCAAAGACAAGGACAAAGTATTAAAGGCAGCCAGAGAGAAAAAAAAGGTTACCTACAAAGGAAAACCCATCAGACTATCATCAGACTTCTCAAGAGAAACCCTACAGGCCAGAAGAGAATGGCATGATATACTTAATGCAATGAAACATAAGGGCCTCGAACCAAGACTACTGTATCCAGCACGATTACCATTTAAATATGAGGAGGGATTAAACAATTCCCAGACAAACAAAAGTTGAGGAATTTGCCTCCCACAAACCACCTCAACAGGGCATCTTACAGGAACTGCTGTAGATGGGAGCACTCCTAAAAAGAGCACAGAACAAAACATGCAACATATGAAGAAGGGAGGAGGAGGAATAAGAAGGGAGAGATATAAAGAATCATCAGACTGTGTTTATAATAGCTCAACAAGCGAGTTAAGTTAGACAGTAAGATAGTAAAGAAGCTAACCTTGAACCTTTGGTAATCACAAACTTAAAGCCTGCAATGGCAATAAGTACATAACTTTCAATAATCACCCTAAATGTAAATGGACTGAATGTACCAATCAAAAGACACAGAGTAATAGAATGGATAAAAAAGCAAGATCCATCCATATGCTGCTTACAAGAGACTCACCTCAAACCCAAACACATGCACAAACTTAAAGTCAAGGGATGGAAAAAGATATTTCATGCAAACAACAGAGAGAAAAAAGCAGGTGTTGCAATACTAGTATCAGACAAAACAGACTTCAAAATAAAGAAAGTAACAAAAGATAAAGAAGGACATTGCATAATGATAAAGGGCTCAGTACAACAAGAGGATATAACCATTATAAATATATATGCACCCAATACAGGAGCACCAACATATCAGAAACAAATAATAACAGAAATAAAGGAGGAAATAGAATGCAATGCATTCATTCTGGGAGACTTCAACACACCACACACTCCTAAGGACAGATCCACCAGACAGAAAATAAGTAAGGACACAGAGGCACTGAACAACACACTAGAACAGACGGACCTAATAGAGATCTACAGAACTCTACATCCAAAAGCAACAGGATACACATTCTTCTCAAGTGTACATGGAACATTCTCCAGAATAGATCACACACACAGCAACAAAAAGAGCCTCAGTAAATTCAAACAGATTGAAACTCTACCAACCAACTTTTCAGACCAAAAAAGGCACAAAACTAGAAATAAACTGTACAAAGAAAGCAAAAAGGCTCACAAACACATGGAGGCTTAACAACATGTTCCTAAATAATCAATGGATAATGACCAAATCCAAATGGAGATCCAGCAATATATGGAAACAAACGACAACAACAACACAAAGCCCCAACTACTGTGGGATACAGCAAAAGCAGTCTTAAGAGGTAAGTATATAGCAATCCAGGCATATTTAAAGAAGGAAGAACAATCCCAAATGAATGGTCTAATGTCACAATTATCAAAATTGGAAAAAGAAGAACAAATGAGGCCTAAGGTCAGCAGAAGGAGGGACATAATAAAGATCAGAGAAGAAATAAATAAAATTGAGAAGAATAAAACAATAGCAAAAATCAATGAAACCAAGAGCTGGTTCTTCGAGAAAATAAACAAAATAGATAAGCGTCTAGCCAGACTTATTAAGAGGAAAAGAGAGTCAACATAAATCAACAGTATCAGAAACGAGAAAGGAAAAATAACGACGGACCCCATAGAAATACAAAGAATTATTAGAGACTACTATGAAAACCTATATGCTAACAAGCTGGGAAACCTAGTAGAAATGGACAACTTCTTAGAAAAATACAACCTTCCAAGACTGACCCAGAAAGAAACAGACCAATTACCAGCAACGAAATTGAAGTGGTAGTAAAAAAACTACCAAAGAAACAAAACCCCAGTAGAGATGGATTTACCTCAGAATTTTATCAGACATACAGAGAAAACATAATACCCATTCTCCTTAAACTTTTCCAAAAAATAGAAGAGGAGGGAATACTCCCAAATCCATTCTATGAAGCCAACATCACCCTAATACCAAAACCAGGCAAAGACCCCACCACAAAAGAAAACTACAGACCAATATCCCTGATGAACGTAGATGCAAAAATACTCAACAAAATACTAGCAAACCGAATTCAAAAATACATCAAAAGAATCGTACACCATGACCAAGTGGGATTCATCCCAGGGATGCAAGGATGGTACAACATTCGAAAGTCCATCAACATCATCCTCCACATCAACAAAAAGACAAAAACCACATGATCATCTCCATAGATGCTGAAAAAGCATTTAACAAAGTTCAACATCCATTCATGATAAAAACTCTCAGCAAAATGGGAATAGCGGGCAAGTACATCAACATAATAAAGGCCAGCTTTGATAAACCCACAGCCAACATTATATTGAACAGCGAGAAGCTGAAAGCATTTCCTCTGAGATCGGGAACTAGACAGGGATGCCCACTCTCTCCACTGTTATTTAACATAGTACTGGAGGTCGTAGCCATGGCAATCAGACAAAACAAAGAAATACAAGGAATCCAGATTGGTAAAGAGGAAGTTAAACTGTCACTATTTGCAGAAGACATGATACTGTACATAAAAAACCCTAAAGACTCCACCCCAAAACTACTAGAACTGATATTGGAATACAGAAGTGTTGCAGGATACAAAATCAACACGCAGAAATCTGTGGCTTTCCTATACACTAACAATGAACCAACAGAAAGAAAAATCAGGAAAACAACTCCATTCACAATTGCATCAAATATAAGAAAATACCTAGGAATAAACCTAACCAAAGAAGTGAAAGACGTATACTCTGAAAAGTACAAGTCACTCTTAAGAGAAATTAAAGGGACACTAACAAATGGAAACTCAACCCATGCTCATGGCTAGGAAGAATTAATATTGTCAAAATGCCCATCCTGCCCAAAGCAATATACAGATTTGATGCAGTCCCTATCAAACTACCAGCAACATTCTTCAATGAACAGGAACAAATAATTCAAAAATTCATATGGAAACACCAAAGACCCCGAGTAGCCAAAGCAATCCTGAGAAAGAAGAATAAAGTAGGGGGGATCTCTCTCCCCAACTTCAAGCTCTACTATAAAGCCATAGTAATCAAGACAATTTGGTACTGGCACAAGAACAGAGCCACAGACTAGTGGAACAGACTAGAGACTCCAGACATTAACCCAAACAAATATGGTCAATTAATATTTGATAAAGGAGCCATGGACATATAGTGAGGAAATGACAGTCTCTTCAACAGATGGTGCTGGCAAAACTGGACAGCTACATGTAGGAGAATGAAACTGGACCATTGTCTAACCCCATATACAAAAGTAAACTCAAAATGGATCAAAGACCTGAATGTAAGTCATGAAACCATTAAACTCTTGGAAAAAAGACAGGCAAAAACCTCTTAGACATAAACATGAGTGACCTCTTCTTGAATATATCTCCTTGGGCAAGGAAAACCACAGGAAAAATGAACAAGTGGGACTATTTTAAGCTGAAAAGCTTCTTTACAACAAATGACACCATGAATAGAACAAAAAGGAATCCTACAGTATGGGAGAATATATTTGAAAATGACAGATCCGATAAAGGCTTGACGTCTAAAATATATAAAGAGCTCACATGCCTCAACAAACAAAAAACAAATAATCCAATTAAAAAATGGGCAGAGGAACTGAACAGACAGTTCTCCAAAAAAGAAATACAGATGGCCAACAGACACATGAAAAGGTTCTCCACCTCGGTAATTTTCAGACAAATGCAAATTAAATCTACAATGAGTTATCACCTCACACCAGTATGGATGGCTGCCATCCAATAGACAAACAACAACAAATGTTGGCGAGGCTGTGGAGAAAGGGGAACCCTCCTACACCGCTGGTGGGAATGTAAATTAGTTCAACCATTTTGGAAAGCAGTATAGAGGTTCATCAAAATGCTCAAAACAGACTTACCATTTGACCTAGGAATTCCACTCCTAGGAATTTACCCTAAGAAGGCAGCAATCAAGTTTGAGAAAGACAGATGTACCCCTATGTTTATCGCAGCACTATTTACAATAGTGCAGAACTGGAATCAACCTAAATGTCCATCGTTAGATGAATGGATAAAGAAGATGTGGTACATATACACAATGGAATACTAGTCAGCCATAAGAAGAGGGCATATCCTACCATTTCCAGTAACATGGATGGAGCTAGAGGGTATTATGCTCAGTGAAATAAGCCAAGCAGAGAAAGAGAATACCAAATGATTTCACTCATCTGTGGAGTATAAGAACAAAGGAAAAACTGAAGGAACAAAACAGCAGCGGAATCACAGAACCCAAGAATGGACTAACAGATTCCAAAGGGAAAGGGACATGGGAGAGTGGGTGGGTAGGGAGGGATAAGGCGGTGGGAGAAGAAGGGGGGTATTAAGATTAGCATCCATAGCGGGGTGGGAGAAAGGGGAGGGCTGTACAACTCAGAGAAGACAAGTAGTGATTCTACAACATTTTGCTATGCTGATGGACAGTGACTGTTAAGGGGTTTGTAAGGGGGACCTGGTATAGGGGAGAGCCTAGTAAACGTAATATTCTTCATGTAAGTGTAGATTAATGGTAACAAAAAAAAAAAAAGAAAGAAAATAAGAAAAGGGGGATTACTCCCTGATACAATAAAACTAACTGTAAATCAATGATGATTAATGCATGCTTTAAATAGCATTAATTTTGATCACTTAAAGGGTGTCAGATGATCGGCTATAGAGGTATATTTTTCTGATAATATTTATTTCTCTTAAAAAAAAAAAGCAGTTTCTTTGTGGTGACCTACAATGAGTTCTACACAATGGTATAAAGGGCATATCAAAGTGTGGGCAAAGGGTCTGTTTGTGTTTATACAGAGGATCAAAGCCTAATTTAGCTACCCAGAAAATGAACTAAGATACGATATGAAAAAGATCTTCCAACATCAGCACTCTCTGGAAGACTCATGCCAGAAGATGATCATCAAAAAACCCCAACAAAGATCCACGCACTGCTACAGCTGTTGCTGCACTCATTCCACCAGTTCCTGGATTTGCCATTGGAATGAAGAAGGAGCTATCTAAGCTCCCTGTGCATACAGTAAAAGAACAAATTTGACTGGATCTATATTGTTGGAACTCAACCAACAATTAGGAGAAGTGCAAGTTTTAGCGCTCCAAAATCTTACAACTACAGACTATCTACTGTTAAAAGAACATATGGGATGTGAACAGTTCCCAGGAATGGGTTGTTTTAATTTGTCTGATTTCTCTCAGATTGTTCAAGTACAGTTGGACAATATCCATCATATCATAGATAAGTTTTCACAAATGCCTAGGATGCCTTACTGGTTTTCTTGGTTTCACTGGAGATGGCTGGTAATTATAGGTCTGCTTTGGTTATGTAACTGTATTCCTATTATGTTAATGTGTGTGCGCAATTTAATTAGTATTTTAAAACCTATACATACTTAAGTTACTCTACAAGAAGATATGTCAAAGAAATAATCAATCTTCCCATGGTTTCTCCGCCTGCTACTTCTATAGCTTTTCTTCTTCCTTCCTAATTACAACCCTTAAATAGAATTCGTGCCTCATATCGAATTTACCGAGTATCATAAATCTTCCAAGTGATAAAGATACCTCAAGACAAATAGTGGACATAAAAGCCACAGGGCATAAATCTGCAAAGAAGTCAAAAGCTAACCTTTTCAAACAATATTGCTTCTCTCTCACTTACCAACTTTACATTTCCCTGTATGGCCTTGGAAGATGACTGGTTAGCCAGAGACGGGTAAGATTCCTCAAGGGAGGAACAACCTAAGACAGGCACAGTCGCAGGGGGGCCATCAGGTGAGAAATTTGGGATCAACAGAGGTGAGGCTTAGAACCTCACAACCCCTGTTTTGAGAGAAATCTGCATCCATGGATGTTTTATTGCCCTTGTCTAGCTTGGATTAACACTTAGTCTACAGGCACACACCTGATCATCTACATTTGCTCTCTTACAGCACTAACCTATGTTTTCTACCTTTATCTTGCATCTACCTACCACTTTAGCATTTTATTAAAAATAATAATAATAATAAGGGAGAAATGTGGGATTCACATATAAATCAAGTATAAAAATCAAACAAATATTCATATTTGACCTGATTCTTTGTAGTTCATAATGCGTGATCAAAACCGAAGGTTTCTGTGATGGCTGCCCTTGTACTGTTCACCATCTAAGAACTTACTCACTATGTAAGAATTTGTTCACCATGTAAGAACTTGTTCGTTATGCTTCAGAAGATTGGAGACTGACGAGAATTACGCTTGGGGTGGATTAATGATTGTGCATTGAGCATTGACTCCCCTATACAGAATTTTATTGTCATTAACAACCATTTGATCAATAAATATGAGAGATGCCCTCTCAAAAATAAAAAAAAATATTCTCAATTTGCCTTACTCTACTATATAAATATTACCATATCCTGTATATGCTAATATTTTTTAAATGTTGGAAGAACCGTTTTAGACTCTTGTCATCAGTGCTCTTACAAGCTATATCACAGGCAAATTTCTATGGATATAAATTAAAGTTAGACTCAATGTCATACATAACAAGGTTTTGTATTAGTCATTACATTGAGAATTAAGTATTTGACAATTTCTCAAGGGTTTAAAAAATACTGAATATTGTCTTTAAGCTTATATAAAAACCAATATTAGAAATAGGATTTTTATTATTATTTTTGAAAATGTAAGAATTATGAATAAGACAGCCCAGAAAGAATATTAATAATCAATGATCTAATTGTCTCTATAGATAGGAGGGTGATAGCTAGTTGAGGCACTAATCATAATCATAATCTTAATACCTACCTGATCATAATCACTTTAGCTGAAAGACCAGATTACTAGGGGCTTTGAAATGTAGTAGCATGGATATTGATCTTTCACTACCATTGCTTTTCTGAAATAAATAAACAAACAAACAAAGAACAATAGTCTCATACATAAAAAGGATGTACATAATCCATTTATCTTTAGTTCTTGGGCAACTCCGAAAAAGAAACATTTTTTTCTTATTGATGATAAGGTCAAATAAAATTTATTCTCTCACAAGAAGACCTTTTAGGGTATAGAACCTCTAGAGAGATGAATGATTTGGGGACAGTTAAAAATGAAAGCTAACGTACTTCAAAGATTTTCTTATTGTTTGGAACTAACTATGTACCACAGCTATGGGTAAAACTTCAGAATTATAATAATCATTGTATTATAATTATTCAACTTAATACTTAGTCATTATTATTTTATAAAAGTTTTAACAAGTTATAACCTCTAATTTCAAAGGAACTGGGGAAAGTTTAATAATCTAAAATTAAATGATTAAATTTTAAAACAAAGCAGAATCACTCTAACAGGAATTGAAAAATGTAATGTCATTAGTTATTTTAGATGGGTTAATTAGCAATTTTCAAATATAAATCCAATGATTTTTTCCTTTTATGTTACTTAGAATTCATTGTATGACACAGTCTCAAAAAAATAGGTGCATGTTTCTACGAAGTATTTTTGACAATAATTTTTAAGTTATTTCATTTTTAAGTATATTAGCATAATAGTATATGGATGAGCATAAAAATTAAGTTAATTATACTTAAGTATATAAATAATATATAGCATATAAATTAAATATAACAGTATAATTTATTATACTTGTTTAAAACACATTGGAGTAGCATAGCAGATAAGGACTATAAGTACATTTTATAAAATATATAAAACACTCCTGACATGAATAAGAAACTAGTTATCAACCTCTGTGCAAAGGCTGAAGAAAATGAATGTATTGAGGAATTATATAGGAAAATACTAGAAGCACAATGTTTTAGTCAGGTTTATGTATGAATTTGCAAAACCATTAATAATGCACAGTTAATCACAAAATGCTAGCATACTGTGTCTTTATGCAATATAATCTTAAAATTCCTTATTCTATCTTAAAAGTTGACTACACCTACTTTTTTATTCCCACAAAAGCAAATAATAAACTGGATAGGAAAGAAACGTGTGAAGTCTATCTTGGATCTGTTGTTATGGTTATCAGTTTCCACAAATTTCTTGTGTCAAAAGTCTTTTGTACACATCCAATGAATTTCCTTTACCTAAGAATTTAATTACTATTCAGTTCTTTGACTTATAGTCCCAGTTCAATTACTATTTATCGGAAGGTAATCATTATTCTAAATATTTAAAACTAAAACAACTTAATGTAATAATAATCCTGAACTTTTAGCATGATGAGGATTTTTAATGTTTTGTATGTCCTTGCAAAATAAATCTTAGCAATCCAAATGAAATAGCATATTAAACTGTAACATCAAACTGAGAATTTGCACTGGAATCTGAAAGACAATATAAAAAGATGTGATTTTGCTGATCTTTATTAAAATCAACTATTACTGAGTGATTGTATAAAGATAAAAAATAAAATAATGACTGTTAAATTGCCTACTATAGTATTTTGTTCATAGTAGTTCTATAATAAGCTTTGATTGAATCTAGAAAACTTTGCCATGATACTATGGTTAGAAAGTAGATAGCCCTTGTTCCCTTCTGTCAGGAAATAACAATTTAATTAATAAAGCAAAAGATATGTATAAATTTAAAATAAATACTTATATAAGCTAGTCTTTGTTATTATGCAATACAATTAAGACTAGTGTACTTCTGCTGTCTTTGAGTGACTATGGCATTTTTTGTACCCTGTTTATATATTTTGTGTATCTAAGTTTTATATCTGATGCATATGTGTATATATGGGCATATATATATTTATATTCCATTTTAGAAACTCTTCCCAAATATTTGGCATCAATTGAGTACTCTATATACATTGTTAATGTGTGTTGTATAACTGCCCAGTGGCAATGACAGTGATAGAAAAAAAGTGGGAAGAAATAGTGTTAAGTGCTTAGTAGAGAAGCTTGAGCTGGGCCATGGAGACTGGGAGCCACTGGACAAAAAACATTCAGGGAATAAGAATAAATGTGTTCTGAAGAATAACGCAGCATGGCAGAACATAGGACGCAGGTGTGCATGTGGCATGCTTGGGAAACAGCAATTACACAAATCTGGATGAAATTAGGAGTACTAAGTGATAAACTGAGAGAAGTACTTGTTTATAACACTGTAATACAAAAAGATGTTCAGATAGTTTTATTATACATAAAATTACAATTCTTTTTTTTCTGGTGAATGAGCAGGGGCAGCATAGCCTAGCCTTGGCAGAGCTGTTCATAACTAGAGAAACTAAGCAATTGGACTCACTCATTAATTCCCAACTATTCTTCTCTGGCATGCCAGGAGAGAAGGCAATGATTATGTAACTTGATAATGTTAAAATCTTACATCTATCCTAAAAGTCTTTGTGGTACTCTTATTTTTAAATGGTTCTACTTCACTGGCTGGCAAAGGCATCAGAAATCTCTCTAAAATATTACCATTCTCATTTTTTTCAAGTCATTAGTTTTTTGGTGAAAGTCATAGCAAGCCCAGACCTCATGCTGAGGACATCTGCCTCTAAACATCATAAAGCAGCCTTGAACCGCTGCAAACCTTAGCTGGAAACTGACTACTACATTGATATGAATGAGTGCATGGAGTTGGTTTTATCTTTCCTACTCTATTGCTTTTTTATCAATATCCAAATGATTTTATCTGAAGGCCCTTTCAAGCTGTATCACGAAGTTGGTGGAACATAATTACTCACAGGGCAAAATGCAAAAACTAAATTTATGAATAAAAATAGGGATGAATTTTGGAGAGACAACCTTTATGTAAAGTTCCCATGTTCATTCAGCACATCTATTTTGCAGAAGCAAATTTTATAGAAAATGTTGACAGCATATGAAGGGATTTGGAAAGAAGATGCTGCAAAAAGCATAAAATTACAAGTTGACATCATATATTGAGTCAGTTATACATCTGAATGTCAAGCCTTTAGATATCTTTCTCTTCTTGGTTACACGTACTTGAATTATTGGAGAAATTTCACCTCATAGAATTATTATCTGTTGTCTGTTTTTGCCTTCCTTTCACACTAGATAAAGTTTTCAATTTATGACCCTGCATAGAACTCTGGACCTCTTAGTACTTTCTGTGGAAAGTTTAATGAGATTTTCTCTACTAGACACAAAACTCCGTAAAAATAAGGGACATTGTCCATCTAGATCACTACTTTATCCCAGAGTAAGCTAGTGTCAACATACAGAGCATTGACATAAATATCTATTAACTGAATGCACCTGTTAAGTAATTACAAAACAGTGAGTGTTTTAAAGAAGGACTGTGGACAGTGGAAACAATTAGCCCGAAAGGAAATCACACACTGAATTTGAAGCATGAATAGAAATTAGTTGGGAAGGCAAGGGAAATTATTGGATTGTAGAGAAGGGCAGTCTAGGCTGAGGAAACTGGTACACATTCAATAATTTCTTAGTGAGAGTTACCTATGAATATATTACATATTATGTATATAATTTACAAACAATGTTTTACAATATAAGAATCCCTTCTATTATTTCTTTTTCTTGCCTTGTCATTGATTTTCAACCCACAGTTTGGGAATTACAAAACACAAAAATCTTAAAGATAACTCTAAAAACCTCTAGTATTGTCATAAAAGTTGTTTACACCACCGACTTTTAGTGACTATTGCCTTCTGAAACTTTTCTGCTCTGCATAACATGATGATGGTGTGTCCTTCTGTTTCTCTATTTCTTCTATGTCTTTCTCCTTTTCATTTCTTCTGCTTCTGATCTTCCAAATGGAGACATCTTTTGGTATATTCAGGACTATGTTTGCTGTCTTCTGAGATATATATGTATCGTATTCTGTATTTTAAAAAAATCATCTCTTTAATTTCTACTGTTCCAACTGTCAATTCTGAGACCTGAGTTCTTAAATCTGAGTCTCTGATCCATTTTAAAGCTTCAATCTTAAATTTTAAAGTTTCCAATAGACATTTATACCTCCATGAAATGCATTTATGTTAAAGTCAAATGATAAAAGATCAGAGACAATCAGGGAGAATATGTAGAACATAAATAGAAAAGATCTAAAGCCAGAATTTGGGGGATTATTAACATTTACATGGAGGGAAAGTGGAGACTAAAAAAGTGCTGAAAATGAACTAATAGAGAATAATGTAGAAAACTTGAACAATCATGTCAAGGGACATAAGGAAGAAGGAGGTTTCCTGAAAGAGCAGATCTATCTGCCTATCTATCATCTCTCTCTCTTTCTACCATCTATTTTTTTAAATAAGTAATAAAGTGTCTGTTAGCTATTAGTTTAGCAAGTAGAGAATTATGTGTGACATTCAAGAGGACTTCTAAAGAGGATTTAAGTATGGAATCAGAATTTGATAAGCCATGAAGGTAATGGATGGGGAGATAAGGAGACAGAGAATAAATTTACTCTTTTAAGAATCTTGGCTTTGAGGTTGTCTTTGATATAATTCTAAGCAAAAACATCAAGAAGGAACATCAAATTCTGCCTTGGCCCTTGCGCTCCCTAAAAAGGAACACATGAACTGAGTCTTAAAGGGCATATTATGTTTTCAGGATGTCAAGAGAGATCAGAGTGGCTTTCTTGACCAAAAAATTACAAAATACAATATCATTGAGAACTTAGCAAAGCAAAGTAGAACCAATGCTTTTTGCAGATAAACATAAGGCTGGAAAGAAAACAAAGGGCCTATTTGTAAAAGGTCTTATATGCCTTGCTAAGGAACTTTAAATTTAATAATAAAAATATTAATATCAGTCAACATATAGTTATTTTGTGTCAGACACTATTTTAACGTTTTTACCCAAGCTATTAATCCATTTCTCTAAAAATATTATATGTAAACCAAAAGTATGGACTCTGAAAACAGACTGCTTGAACAATTTACTAAACCTCTCTGTGCCTAAGTTACCTCATCTATAAAAATAGAGTAGTTTTACCCATTTCGTAAGGTTGATGTAAGATTTAGATGAGGAAATACATGTAAAGCAGTTAGAATAGCATCTGGCTAATAGTAAATACTGAAATATTTACAGTTACATGTATCCAAATTTTACAAATCAATACTTTATAACAATTAATTAATTAATGACATTTGTTTAGAAAGTAACATGTGGAATATGGAGGAGAATAAGCCTAGTCACAAAGCCATATTAATGTATGAGATTCATATTAAAATAAGGTCTATAAGGCCTATAAGAAGATTTTCAAAGAAATACAAATTACTTTGTTTGGACATAGTAATTTTGAGATACCTCTGTGGCTACAAAGTATAGACTATTAGACAGATATTTGGGTGTCTGCCTTCCAAGACAGTGATCTGGGATATTAATAGAGATTTGGTTATCATCAGCATATAGTTGGCATTGTTATTACACTATATTCTAGGCAGCGTTGACCACATACTTCATATAGTGCTAATGAAAAGTAAATGAAATGGGGGTTCATGGGAACCCACTGTGGAAAGAAGAACAGACAATATGGACGAACCCAGGAAGAGTAGCCCAAACCTTAGAAGTTTTTGTATCAAGCAGTCTAATCTAAGTTTGACCATTGTCCCTGGGCTCAAGCACCCACTTATAGGAAATACAGATAGATAGCACCATCAGCAATATTCAGGCTATGGGAAAGAGAAAATTCCTCAGTTACTTCGCCAGATTAATTACCAGAGTTGGAATGGTGAGCGATATGGAGCAGAAATAATATACATTAAAAGAACAATAAAAACACAGTGATCAATCATAAAAATAAACCTTATCTGAATCTAGCTTCAGGAAAATATTTGAAATTTTAAAATGGCATTTGGAAGGCAATTGGAAATTTGAACACTGACTGGAGATACTGACACTAAATAACTACTATTAATCTTGTAGATGGCTGAATGCTTTTGTCATTGTGTTTTATTTTTAAAGGTCATTGATCTTTTAAATAAACATGCTGATAAAATGCTATCTGATACATGCCATATGGTATTTGTCTTAATATAATCTGAGCAAGGAATGTTGGAGATATAATGAAAGAAAATTGGCTGTGAGTTGATGACAGGGAGGCAGAGTGTTGGATACATTGGACATCAGTTATACTATTGTTAATTGTTGCATATGTTCATATTTGCTTAACGTGCATTTAACATAATATATGCATATAATTCACATTAAATTAGAACTCTTTACAGAGAAGTAAATGTAAGTGAAAATATAGGCAAGGGAGGAAAACGTTTCAAAAAGATGAGCAAAGCTGTATAAAGTTAAGTTAAATATGGCAAGCTGGAATTCAGTGAATTTGACGATATCAAAATAATTGATGGCTTCCCTATTTTCGGTATTGTTAACACAGTTCTCCCAGTCACATAATCACACATGCTTATCATAGCCTTCAATATCTAATTTTCTCTTAAACCCTACATTCATTAGTCCCTCAAGTTCAAAATTATGTAGAGAATAACTTTTCTTTCATACATCTCATGCATTTTGTGTCGAGGTGTTCTTTCATGCGTCTTTTCTTCCTATTACAGTTGACATCATAGTTTGCCTTTGCTATTATAAAAGTTTGGTAGTTCATTTTTCTTAGACCTTGTTCCTCTCCAATGTATACTGTAACCGCTTATCTACTAAACATAGCATCAGTTATTTAACTTCTGGGATCCAAATCCCTTAATTTCTTTTACTAGGGTTTTCACTAAGAAAAAGATTTGAACCTTCCACACCACATCCTTTGGTGATTTTTCAGTCATATATCTAGACATCTGACTTCAAATATATATGCTTAAATAGCTTGTTGATTGTAATTTTAGTTTATATTCCTTGAAGTTTGCTAGGAATTATCTCAACCCATCAGTTTATGAAAGTCATCATTCTATATACTAACATGTCTATAAGCTATGGAACTATTTTTGTCCCTACCCTTTAAAAATATTAACCTCTCTCTAACATAAGCTTATTGTATTCATACTCACATAGATAAAAAATTTGCTGAAATATAAGAAATGTCCATCAAGAATGTTAAGTATTATTTCTTTTAAGGTCAAAACCACACAATTTTGAAATGTTAAAAAAGATAGCACTTTACCAGGAATTTCAATAAATTCAATTGTGCATTCTTGATCAATTTAATTTTTTACTTTGTTATGTATCACATATAGACAAGTTAATAATAGAATATTCTGCACATATTTTTCACCAACTCTGAGCCATTGGATTTTGACTGTCCAGGTAGCCCAAGTTTATTGTTGTAGCAATAACTAAAGATTGTTTCTTATTGATGATGATTTTTTTTTAACTTAATGACTTACCACCTTTCTGAGTTTCTACTATGGAAGTTTCATATCTTTCTCATTCATGTTCTTCAGCTTCACTACCTATTGTCTATCCCTTGGACATATGTTTAAATTTTTGAAACAGTTCTATCTTTGATAAAAAGGGATTCATTCTGGTGCCGTCATCAGTGAGCTGAGATGCACCTGTCTTGCACAGAGTATATATGTAATAAATTGTGGCTATTATTACTATTGCTCATTAACATTTGGCATTTAATATTTACTTCTGCAAATGCTCAATATTCTTCTGTATTTTAAATTTTACTGAGAGTAGTTTTGTTAGTTTTCTATAGCTGTCATAATAAATTACCACAAATTGAGTGGTTTAAAGCAACATAAATTTATTATCGTACAGTTCTGGAGGTCAGATGTCCAAATTTGGTTTTATTGAGCTATTATCAATGTATTAGGCAAGGTTGCATTCATTTCTGGAGGTCATAGAGGGGAATCTTTTTCCTTATACTTTCTGGCATCTAAAGACAGACCACTTACATTCCTTGACCTCAGGCTCCAGTCCTCCATCTTCAATGCAGTAGTGCAGCATCTTCAAACTTCTCTTTGACCTTGAACCTTTTAACTGTCTCTTTCAGTTAAAAGGACACTTGTGATTACACTGGGCCCAACCTGATAATCCAGGATAATCTGTCCATCTCAACATTCTTAATTGAATCATATCTGCAAAGTCGCTCTTGCCATGCAAGCAATATATTCAGATTCCAGGAATTAGATTGTGAGCATCTTTGGGGAGCCATTTTTCTGTATGCTGCACTAGTTTTCATCTAATAATTTGAACAAGATGTTGATTAATGATTTACTTTATTAATCAAAGTGTCTAGATTACTACCTTTCTCTCTACCTGCATATTCTAGTTAATCTGAGATCTTTCTGCCTGCTGATACATTCTGATATTTGGATCACTCGTATATCTTGTGCCATCTTTACTTCTATTCAGTCATTTAATAGGTATTTGGTATTATGTAAATGTCGTTTTCTAAGTTTTATTTTACTCATATGTAAAATAGAAAAATACTAGTAAGAAAATACATGGAATATTATTATATGCCTATCATGAAAAAGTGTTTAATAAAAGTTAACTGTTAATATTATTATAGTTATGATTAGAATCTGGTAGGCAAAAAAATGTTCCTCTATTGTTCAATCCCATCACACTGTGTTAGAAAATTAAATATTCTCTTAGCCCCAGGTGTATTATTGATTTTCTACATCATGCCCATTTTATCTGAACCATAATCTTCTACATCTTAAAATAAAAGAACAGTTTATTTTTCCCTGAAGACAAAGCATTTAAATCAGCCTATAACTAGATGAGGGTCAGAATTGAGTTAGATGATTTTGTTAAGATTTAACCAGACTTATAGCTAAAATATGTAGATTTAAATTTTACATCTCCACTCCCAGTGGCAGAAGGTTTAACTATCATCATTTATATTTGGGACTCATCCACACAGCAGTGAGACCTCTATCCACTCACGAGTTGATATCCTTCAAAACACCAAAGTGATAATGGACCACTACATAACATTATTTACTTTTATTTATTACTTATTATTGTGCCTATATAATATTTGACATAGTAGCTCCTTGAATGAATGTGTGTAATTTCTTGTGGATAGCTGAAAATATGAAGTAAATGGGTGATTGCAGGGTGATGAAGAAATGGTTAAAGAAATAGGCATCAGTGAGAAAAACACTAACATCTGGGCACTGAATATATGCTACGTGCTGTTAAGTGCTTTATACATCAAGATAAATAAATAAATATTCGTATGTTTTTTAAAATCCTTATTCCCTCATTGTTGACCCTTTCCTTCCTTGTATTCCTGAAGGTGAAATTGTGTCACCAACATACATAAGCTGTATGATCTTGGCTAATTTATTTAAACTTATTAAGCATTAGTGTCATATGGAAATCAGAAAAAAATTCCATCTCTGAAGTTTTCTTATGAAACCTAAGTGTGATTCCCATACATACAATTACCATTACAATGTCTGGTATTTATTAACCCTTACTTTTCTTCTCTTTTCATATTTGAATTTGACCAATTTAATTTTGCAAGGCTGTCTATAAGTAGTGTGGATTTTAAGAAAGGCTGTGCCACTATTAGATTATAAAAAGTAGTAACAAAAAATATGTATTAAATCTTGACAATGTGCCAAGTAGTCTTCTAAGTGCTTTACATGATCTCATTCAATCCTAACAACAAACCCATTGAGACAGAGCAAGGTGAAATAAGTTGCGCGTGACTATACAGCTATTAAATGCAGACAGATTCTGATCTCACTTCGACTGATCAGGAGCTGTTAACCACCATGTGCTCAGTCAGCATGGAAGCATAAATCTTCCACGATGCTGTTGTTTTGTTTTGTTTTAAACTCTTACCAGGTATTGTAAGTTGAGGTTAATTTCAAGAATATGGTATGAAGATTTATGCTGTTTTTGTGCTTGACGTGTATGTGAATTAATTTAGAAAAAAAGGAAAATAAAATACCTATAAAAATCTTAGGGATACTGTTTTACCCATGATAGTTCCAAGCTATATGTTTTATTTATTTTAAAAAAATTTTAAAGTTTTTTACGTATATGTTCTGTCTTAACTAACATCAATTGCTCAATATTATGATTCACATAATAGCATATAGGTATAGTTTATTTTCATTAATATATAGTATTTCATTTTATGAGTGTATTAAAAGTTATTTCTATATTTTACTATTAATGGGCATTTGGGTTATCTCCAATTTTGCTTTTATGTGTTAGTAAATATTCCTTCAATGAGCATATTTGTATATGTCTCTTGATACACATGTATACAAATTTTTGTTAATGATGTACCTAGGTCTGTACATACTTGCATGAAAGTTTACCTATCTCCAGTTTTAAGATTATGCTAAATCTTGGTCATAGTAATAATGCCACTTAAACACTTCCACCAACAGTTGTGAAGTCCAATTATTTCACAAGCTTTCTTTTTAATATATTGAGTCAAAACAGATATACTTCAATTTTCTTACTAATATAAAAAGTTAATTTGAGAAAATACAGGGAAACTTTACATGGATCAACCACAATAAAAAGTAAAATTTTTATTCATTCCTGGAGGGGTGTAACTTTTTTTTTATCATTAATCTACAATTACATGAAGAACATTATGTTTACTAGGCTCTCCCCTACCCCAAGTCCCCCCACAAACCCCATTACAGTCACTGTCCATCAGCATAGTAAGATGTTGTAGAATCACTACTTGTCTTCTCTGTGTTGCAAAGCCCTACCCTTTCCCCCACCCCCCACATTATACAAGCTAATCATAATACCCCCTTTCTTCTTCCCTGCCCTTATCCCTCCCTACCCTCCCATTCTCCCCAGTCTCTTTCCCTTTGGTAACTGTTAGTCCATTCTTGGGTTCTGTGATTCTGCTGCTATTTTGTTCCTTCAGTTTTTCTTTTGCTCTTATACTCCACAGATGAGTGAAATCATTTGGTATTTGTTTTTCTCCACTTGGCTTATTTCACTGAGCATAATACACTCTAGCTCTATCCATGTTGTTGCAAATGGTAGAATTTCTTTTCTTCTTATGGCTGAATAATATTCCATTGTGTATATATACACATCTTTATCCATTCATCTACTGCTGGACACTTAGGTTGCTTCCACTTCTTGGCTATTGTAAATAGTGCTGCGATAAACATAGGGGCGCATCTGTCTTTTTCAAACTGGAGTGCTGCATCCTTAGGGTAAATTCCAAGAAGTGGAACTCCTGGCTCAAATGGTAAGTCTATTTTGAGCATTTTGAGGAACCTCCATACAGCTTTCCACAATGGTTGAACTAATTTACATTCCCACCAGCAGTGTAGGAGGGTTCCCCTTTCTCCACAACCTTGCCAACATTTGTTGTTGTCTGTCTTTTGGATGGTGGCCATCCTTACTGGTGTGAGGTGATATCTCACTGTGCTTTTAATTCGCATTTCTCTGATGACAAGCGATGTGGAGCATCTTTTCATGTGTCTGTTAGCCATCTGAATTTCTTCTTTAGAGAACTGTCTGTTTCAGCTCCTCTGCCCATTTTTTAATTGGATTATTTGCTTTTTGTTTGTAGAGGAGTGTGGGCTCTTTATATATTTTGGATATCAAGCCTTTATCGGATGTGTCATTTATGAAAATATTCTCCCATACTGTAGGGTAACTTTTTGTTCTATTGATGGTGTCCTTAGCTGTACAGAAGCTTTTCAGCTTGATATAGTCCCACTTCTTCATTTTTGCTGTTGTTTTCCTTGCCCAGGGAGATATATTCATGAAGAAATCGCTAATGTTCACATCCAAGAGATTTTTGCCTATGTTTTTTTCTAAGAGTTTTATGGTTTCATGACTTACATTCAGGTCTTTGATCCATTTTGAATTTACTTTTGTGTATGGGGTTAGACAGTGATACACTTTCATTCTCTTACATGTAGCTGTCCAGTTCTGCCAGCACCATGTGTTGAAGAGACTGTCATTTCCCATTGTATGTCCATGGCTCCTTTATCAAATATTAATTGACCATATATTTTTGGGTTAATGTCTGGAGTCTCTAATCTGTTCCACTGGTCAGTGGCTCTGTTCTTGTGCCAGTACCAAATTGTCTTGATTACTGTGGCTTTGTAGTAGAGCTTGAAGTTGGAGAGTGAGATCATCGCCACTTTATTCTTCTTTCTCAGGATTGCTTTGGCTATTCGGGGTCTTTGGTGTTTCCATATGAATTTTTGAGC
Organism: Manis pentadactyla; assembly: GCF_030020395.1. Taxonomy (NCBI): domain Eukaryota; kingdom Metazoa; phylum Chordata; class Mammalia; order Pholidota; family Manidae; genus Manis; species Manis pentadactyla. Next base: position 27,556,848 of record NC_080021.1, on the reverse strand, counting down.
TATTTGTTCCAGTTCGTTGAAGAATGTTGTTGGTAATTTGATAGGGATTACATCAAATCTGTATATTGCTTTGGGCAGGATGGCCATTTTCACGATATTAATTCTTCCTAACCAAGAGCATGGGATGAGTTTCCATTTGTTAGTGTCCTCTTTAACTTCTCTTAAGAGTGTCTTAGAGTTGTCAGGGTATAGGTCTTTCACTTCTTTGGTTAGGTTTATTCCTAGGTATTTTATTCTTTTTGATGCAATTGTGAATGGAATTGTTTTCCTGATTTCTCTTTCTATTGGCTCATTGTCAGGGTATAGGAAAGCAACAGATTTCTGTGTGTTAATTTTGTATCCTGCAACTTTGCTGTATTCCGATATCAGTTCTAGTAGTTTCGGAGTGGAGTCTTTAGGGTTTTTTATGTACAATATCGTGTCATCTGCAAATAGTGACAGTTTAACTTCTTCTTTACCAATCCGGATTCCTTGTATTTCTTTTTTTTTGTCTAATTGTTATGGCTAGGACTTCCAGTACTATGTTGAATAACAGTGGGGAGAGAGGGCATCCTGTCTTGTTCCCGATCCCAGAGGAAAAGCTTTCAGCTTTTCACTGTTCAGTATGATGTTAGCTGTGGGTTTTTCATATATGGCCTTTATTATGTTGAGGTACCTGCCCTCTATACCCATTTTGCTGAGAGTTTTTATCATGAATGGATGTTGAATTCTGTTGAATACTTTTTCAGCAGCTATGGAGATGATCATGTGGTTTTTGTCCTTCTTTTTGTTGATGTGGTGGATGATGTTGATGGATTTTCAGATGCTGTACCATCCTTGCATCCCTGAGATGAATCCCGCTTGGTCATGGTGTATGATCCTTTTGATGTATTTTTGAATTCGGTTTGCTAACATTTTATTGAGTATTTTTGCATCTACATTCATCAGGGATATTGGTCTGTAGTTTTCTTTTTTGGTGGAATCTTAGCCTGGTTTTGGTATTAGGATGATGTTGGCTTCATAGAATGAGTTTGGGAGTATTCCCTCCTCTTCTATTTTTTGGAAAACTTTAAGGAGAATGGGTATTATATCCTCTCTGTATGTCTGATAAAATTCCAAGGTAAATCCGTCTGGCCCGTGGGTGTTTTTCTAGTGTAGTTTTTTTATTACCGCTTCAACTTCTTTGCTGGTAATTGGTTTGTTTAGATTTTGTGTTCCTTCCTTGGTCAGTCTTGGAAGGTTGTATTTTTCTACGAAGTTGTCCATTTCTTCTAGGTTTTCCAGCTTCTTAGAATATAGGTTTTCATAGTAGGCTCTAATAATTCTTTGTATTTCTGTTGGGTCTGTCGTGATATTTCCTTTCTCGTTTCTGATTCTTTTGATGTGTGTTGATTCTCTTTTTCTCTTAATTAGTCTGGCTAGAGGCTTATCTATTTTGTTTATTTTCTCAAAGAACCAGCTCTTGGCTTCATTGATTTTTTCTAATTTTTATTCTTCTCAATTTTGTTTATTTCTTCTCTGATCTTTATTATGTCCCTCCTTCTGCTGACTTTAGACCTCATTTGTTCTTCTTTTTCCAATTTTGATAATTGTGACATTAGACTATTCATTTCGGTGTGTTCTTCCTTCTTTAAATATGCCTGGATTGCTATATACTTTCCTCATAAGACTGCTTTCGCTGCGTCCCACAGAAGTTGGGGCTTTGTGTTGTTGTCATTTGTTTCCATATACTGCTGGATCTCCATTTTAATTTGGTTGTTGATCCATTGACTATTTAGGAGCGTGTTGTTAAGCCTCCATGTGTTTGTGAGCTTTTTTGCTTTCTTTGTACAATTTATTTCTAATTTTATACTTTTGTGGTCTGAAAAGTTGGTTGGTAGGATTTCAATCTTTTTGAATTTACTGAGGCTCCTTTTTTCACCAAGTGTATAGTCTATTCTGGAGAATGTTCCATGTGCACTTGAGAAGAATGTGTATCCTGTTGCTTTTGGGTGTAGAGTACTATAGATATCTATTAGGTCCATCTGTTCTAGTGTGTTGCTCAATGCCTCTGTGTCCTTACTTATTTTCTGTCTGGTGGATCTGTCCTTTGGAGTGAATGGTGTGTTGAAGTCTCCGAAAATGAATGCCTTGCAGTGTATTTCCTCCGTTAGTTCTGTTAGTATTTGTTTCACATATGCTGGTGCTCCTTTGTTGGGTGTATACATATTTATAATGGTTATATCCTCTTGTTGTACTGAGCCCTTTATCATTATGTAATGTCCTTCTTTATCTCTTGTTACTTTCTTTGTTTTAAAATGTATTTTGTCTGATACTAGTACTGCAACACCTGCTTTTTTCTCCCTGTTGTTTGCATGAAATATCTTTTTCCATCCCTTGACTTTTAGTCTGTGCATGTCTTTGGGTTTGAGGTGAGCCTCTTGTAAGCAGCATATAGATGGGTCTTGTTTTTTTACCCATTCAGTGACTCTATGTCTTTTGATAGGTGCATTAAGTCCATTTACATTTACGGTGATTATTGCTGGGTATGTACTTATTGTCATTTCAGGCTTTAGATTCATTGTTACCAAAGGTGGCAGGTTACTTTCCTTACTATCTAAGAGTCTAACTTAACTCCATGTGCTGTTACAAACACAATCTAAAGGTTCTTTTCTTTTCTCCTTTTACCTCCTCCTTCTTTCTTTATATATTAGGTATCAAATTCTGTATTTTTCGTCTGTCTCTTGATTGACTTTGGGGATAGTTAATTTAATTTTGCATTTTATTAGTAATTAGCTGTTCTACTTTTTTTACTGTGGTTTTATTACCTCTGGTGACAGCTGTTCAATCTTAGGAACACTTGCATCTATAGATGTACCTCCAAAATAAACTGTAGACATGGTTTGTGGGAGGTAAATTCTCTCAGCTTTTGCTTATCTGGAAATTGTTTAATCCCTCCTTCAAATTTAAATGATAATCTTGCTGGATAAAGTAATCTTGGTTCCAGGCCCTTCTGCTTCATGGCAGTAAATACATCATGCCACTCCCTTCTGGCCGGTAAAGTTTCTGCTGAGAAGTCTGAATGATAGCCTGATGGGCTTTCCTTTGTATATGATCTTATTTCTGTCTCTGGCTGCTTTTAACAGTCTGTCCTTATCCTTGATCTTTCCCATATTAATTACTATATGTCTTGGTGTTGTCTTCCTTGGGTTCCTTGTGTTGGGAGATCTGTGGATCTCAATGGCCTGAGAGACTATCTCCTTCCCCACATTGGGGAAGTTTTCAGCAACTACCTCCTCAAAGACACTTTCTCTCCCTTTCTCTCTCTCTTCTTCTTCTGGTACCCCTATAATGCGAATACTGTTCTGCTTGGATTGGTCACACAGTTCTCTCAATATTCTTTCATTCTTAGAGATCCTTTTTTCTCTCTGTGCCTCAGCTTCTTTGTATTCCTCTTCTTTAGTTTCTATTTCATTTATCGTCTCCTCCACCATATCCAACCTGCTTTTAATTCCCTCCATTGTGCTCTTCAATGATTGGATCTCCCACCTGAATTCATTCCTGAGTTCTTGGATATCTTTCCATACCTCCATTAGAATGTTAATGATTTTTATTTTGAACTCCTTTTCAGGAAGACGCACAAGGTCAATATCATTTAAATCTTTCTCGGGAGTTGTATGAATAATTTTACTCTGGACAAGTTTCCTTTGGTGTTTCATGTTTGTATATGGCGCCTTCTAGTGTCCACAAGCTCTATTCTGGAGCTGCTCAGTCCCTGAAGCAATTTCAGGGTTTGCAGGGAGCGTTACTGGTGCCTGGGGGGAGAAAAGAGCTCTTCCCTGCCTTCCAGCTGCTGCACCTGTCTCCACTGCCTGAGCCAGTGGGCTTAGCACACAGTTACAAGTTTTTGTCCCAGAGCAGCCCGATATGGATCTCTGCTTTCCATAAGTGGCTGGCATCCCAGTCTCCTCAGGAACTCTGCCTGTATTAACTTTCCAACCCGGTAGTCATGCGAGTCTCATGAAAGCACCATGAAATGTAGGTTTGTGCTCCCAAAGCAGATCTCCCGAGCTAGGTATTGAGCAGTCCCAAGCCTTCCACTCCCTCCCTGCTCCATTTCTCTTCCTTCCACCGGTGAGCTGGGGTGGGTGAGGGGCTCGGGTCCCGCAGAGCCACAGCTCTGGTACGTTGTCCCATTCAGTGAGGTCTGCTCTTTTCTCCAGGTGCATGCAATCTGACGCCATCCTCTTTCCTGTTGCTCTCTCAGGATTAGTTGAAGCAACTATATTTTCTAATTGTATCCAGTTTTAGGAGGAAGCCCCTGTCTCTCCTCTCATGCTGCCATCTTTAATCCTGGAGGTGTGTATCTTGATGGGATTGTTCGTATCTTTAAAGTCCCATGTTTATCAAATTAGTGTATATCTAAAATAATCTATGATCTGTTATAAATTCTGTGTTGGTTGAATACTCTGTGCAGAAATTTTTCTGTTTGTGTAGAAAAGACCATTACCCACTTTGGTTGTCTTAAAATGTGAATATTTTTCCATTTACCAACTATATGTTTCTATGATTTATTATATGTTTTATATATATATATATATATATATATATATATATACATATATATATATAATTGTTGCAATGTGATTTGTTTTTACTTTTGATATAAAAGTCTCCATATAGATAATACATCTATGCATTTGCTTTCTTTACAATAAATGATATGGGTACATGAGGGCTATTCACTTATCTGCTCAAACAAATTTCAGAGTGTAATACATATCTATGCGTTCTTTTTAGATCCAATTTAGCAGATCTTTAAAACAACAACTAGACCTCAGATGTTTCATTACACACAATCAGTCAAGTAAACCAATGGATAAGATCTGATTCAGCTTTCAGGCCCATTTTTTACAGTATCTACCACCATAAAATCATGTTAATAAATACCTCTTTCAAGGCTTTCAGATGTAATCACCTAAGCATTTTTTAGTAAAAGCCTTGTACTCCATACATCTTAAGCATGTCATAATAATAGAATACAGTCACTGGCTGTTTCAAATTTTTTTTAAAAAATATTATTTGGATCATATAAATAAATAAAGCAAAGGGTTGCCCTGAGCCATTTTGGTTTTCTCTCTTGACATTAAAGTCTCCTACTCATTTCTGCCACCTGACTCTTCTCATACAAATCTGTCTTACATACATATTCACATTCATTTAATGAGAGAATGGATGGCATCATTTTGATTTATTTTTCTCTGAAGTGAACAAAAACAGCATGTTTACAGAAAGACAGTAGTTCCATGCAGTTTACCTACAAAATGATATAGCTACTATTTTAAGCAGCTCTTTGTAGTTAGCTAGTTCATTCATTTTCACTGATTATTTATATTTTCTTTCTCTCCCATCTCTTACTCTGTCTGTCTGTCTCTCTCACATACACACAAAGAGTATAACTAATACTAGAGTGAGATAAAAGTCTATTTAGATACTGGTTCTGCCAATCACTCTCTTTGAGACTATGAATAAGTTATTTAGTAACTCTGAGGTTTGCTTTCCTCATTTGTGAATTACAGATAAAATGCTCATCTTACATAGTTGCTGCAAGTATCTAATGAGAAATGATCTCTAAGTGTACAGTATTAAGTTCATGCCATATTATATAAAACTCTAAATTATCAATTGCATAAGAAGCTTGTAATCGCAGTTTCCAGATTATTAACCTTTTGGATTTTATTTATTTCAATAGTGCATAATTATTTTTGTTCAGTTGATCTATAACTTAACTAGTATTTAAGACTCCACAAAAATATATTAACTTTTCGTCCAAAAATCATACTATAAAATGTACGAAAGGAGGAGTTAAGAAGGGAGAAGGGCTCACAAGTAACTCACTCCAGCTCTATTTGTATATACCCTGTTAGCTGAGTAAATAACCTCAACCCACCCCCCAGTGTAATTATCCTCAAACAAAACTCCTTGTAAACATATTAATGGTATTTACTCATGGAAAAGGGTTCTTATCTATAAAATAATTTAACAGGAACTTCCTGCTCAGGTTTTATTGATTATTATGAAGGAACTAGACTTATGTATTTGAAGGGCACAGCTGGTTGAAGAACAGAAGGTAACCACGTAAAAAATGTTCTATTTGATAGTTAGCTATAAAATGAAACAGTACTCAAGCCAAAATTGCTCCACTGAATAAACTGTTTTGTTGGCAGACAATCTGAATTGTCAGTTTTCTCAGTGGCCTTGAACATCTTAAAAATTTCTCTGGGACTTTTGAATTGGTTCTAAGTATTCAAAACTACATACATAAAACATCTGTTATATAGTAGATTCTCACAAAAGAAAACTGATTACTATAACTTTTATTAAACATAAACCAAAATACATCATAAAACAAAAAAGAGATGTTTCATTAGCTGTATCTGATGGATTTAAGATCACAAGTATATGTAGATTGGGACTACAAATTGAAATTTTGCCCCAATTGGAAATTTAGATCCTTAGGAAACTTCATTCAATGGAGCAATATTTTTGAAGTTTTCTCTATTTTATGACATTCTATGCAGACATATACCAACTGTAAAGTGTTCATACACCTACTGTCATTTGGAATACACCTTTGCATGTACCTTTCAATTCTTGACCACTAAGTTTTGTCAAGTCTTTCTAGGTAATTGTTATAGTTTTGGCAGAATTTCCAAGACAACAACTCTGCCTTCCTGGAGTTCTTACTTAAAGAAAAAAGAGAGAAAACAAAAATAGGGATGCAAATATATTTTTATAGGAAATAACCAGACAGAATCATGCTGGAAAGTTAATGGTTCCCTCAGACTTTATATTTTAAATATCAAATCTTCTCTACAGGACGCATAAACTAGTGGTATAATCTGCAACTTTAAGAAAAACTCAGGTTATACTTTATCTTACTTCATATTTTGCAGTTGAACTTAACATATTTGACTTACCTGTAAATTGAAAACCCTTTCTTGCACATTTCATTGAGATTTTTTTTTAATCAGGGATGGATATTAGATTTGCCAGTTGTCATTCTACATCTATTGAAATTATTATAGTTTTGTGTGTGTTTTCAAATATTTTTTGAAATATTTATAACTGATTTCTAATTTAATTTGCTTTAATCAAATGTAATGATAATCTAATTACATTCCATTTTGTCATTAGCAAATCAAAGCAGCCTTTTTTGTCTTCTAAAGAAGTGTTGTACTTTTATCTGTTTAGAAATAGATTGTAGTTATTAAAATTCTTGCTTCATGTATATTCCAAACAGGTCATTAATTCATTATTTTTCATCTGAAAAAAATGTTCCTTAAATAAGTATCTTAAAAGGACATGAAAATGAATATTGCTTATGAAGGCATTCAGTTTTAGGGAGAAATATATATGAATATATGACCTTCATTATTTCCTTTTCTCCAGTTTCAACAGATATTTATCAAGCAGTGGGGATATTTCACTGGGTGTTGGAAGTACTGTAAAAATTGAAACATAAATCTCTTGGCTTGCCTTCATGAATTTATATTCTAGCTAAACAACTAAACAAATAATTTTTAAAAGGTAGTGATAAATGGTATGGACAAAAGTGAAAGAGAGTGAGGTGGATAATGAATGTCAGGGGAGGGGGCCGCTATTTTAATGAGGTCTGGGAATAATCCCTCCATATGGTGACATTTGAGCACAGACCTAAAAGGAATGAGGAAGTGATCCATATTGGTACATGGATCCATGCAGGTACAACGAATGTGATCAGCAAAGGATAAAATGAGCATAGGCCTTGTTCATGGCCTAGATTTTGAATAAACAACAAGGAGCCCAGAATAGCTGGAAAAAGAGCGTTCATCATAGAAAGAGAAGATGAATCACTGGATAAGCAACCTAATAAACTGTCATTTTATCTCCTGGGTAGCTTACGTCTTTTCATTATTTTATTCCAATTATTTTGCCTTTTTAAGTTTTTTCAGCTATATTTTATAGTTTCAGGTCTTGTATACTTTTTAACATTTATCCCTAATATCATACTTCTATCACTATTATAAATGGTAGTTTTATTTCAATTCTATTTGTTGTGAAATAAAAAATACAATTTATATTTCATTTATTGATGCTGTGTTCTACAACCAAGATGTTAGCCAGAGGTTTTTCTAAACTGTAGTTTTTCATATTGAGGGTATTCCTGACAATACCTAACATGCAGAGATTTTTTTTTATCAGGGATGGATATTAGATTTGCCAGTTGTCATTATACATCTATTGAAATTTTCATAGTTTTGTGTGTGTTTTCAAATATTTTTTGAAATATTTATAACTGATTTCTAATTTAATTTGCTTTAATCAAAAGTAATGATAATCTAATTATATTCCATTTTGTCATTATCTTTTTCGAAATTTTCAAATATCTTTAAGTTTACTGAGACTGGCTTAAAACCCAGAATATGATCATTCTTGCTATATAATCCTTCTGCATGTGAAAAAATATGTATTCTGATGTTGTTGAGTGGAACATTCTGTAAATGTCAGGCAGAGTTGGTTGATGATGTAGTTAAAGTTAAGTGATTATTGATTTGGTTGTGTTCAAATATATTGTGCTGTCATAGATTATGTTATTTTCCATTTGTTCAACCTGTATTTCTCATTCTTCTTGTTTTTTAGGCCATTTTAATTTATTTTTCCAGGTTTATTGAGACATAAATGATGTATAACATTACATAAGTTCAACTGTACATGATGATTGATTATATATTGCCTATTATAACTACAATAAAGTTAGTTAAGTCCTCCTCCACCTCACAGAATTACCTTTTTATGTGTGTGTGCTGAAAACATTTAAGATATACTTTTTAGCAACTTTCAAATTATTTCAAAATAATACATTGTCATTAACTGTAGTCACCATACTGTACATTAGATCACCAAAACATATTCATCTTATAACTAGAAGTTTTACCAACATATCCCCATCTCCCCCACCTGCAGCCCCTGTCACCTAACATTCTACACTCAATTCCATTCTTTTCCTTCTCTGTTTTCTTTTGGATTTTGTGGACCCTTTTTTAGTGCTTTTCGTTATATTAGCTATAGCTAAAATTTCTTTTCATAGTGATTGCTCTAAGATTCAGTAAATGCATTTTGACTTATCACAGTCTAAAATAATATCATACCATTTCATGGGTAGAATAAAAATCTTCCAATTTAATTATAAACTGCTTTCCAGCCTTTGTGCAATCATAAATTTTCCTTTTACATATGTACTATATTATGTGATATATTGCCATTATGTAATGTATCCATCAATTACCTTCAAACACTTTTAAGTAATGATACTTTATAATTGTACACACAGTTATTACTTCCATGGATATTCATTTCTTTGAGTAGATAAAGATTTCCATGTTGTATCACGCGTTTTACCTGAAGGACTTTATATAGTACTGGTCTATAGTTTATTTCTCTCAGCACTTCTATATCTGAAAAAGTCTTTCTGCTACTTTTAAAAGATATATTCCCTGGTAATGATAATCTAGATTAACAGTTTTATTCTTTAGAAATTGAAATATATCACCCCATGGTTCTCTATGTTCTACTGATTCCAAAAGAAGTCTGCTAGAATTCTTTTCTTTGTTTCTCTCTAAAATATTTCTTAAATCTCAAGTGGCTTTTAACATTCTTTGTCATTAGTCTAAGGAATTTAACTTTTATGTGACATGATGTAGTTTTCTTTGTGTTTCTTGCACTTGGGCTTTGCTAAATATGGTTGTGTTGGTTTATGGTTTTAATAAAATATGGAATGATGCTCAACATTAATTCTTCATTTTTTTTACTCTTTTTTTTATTCTTTCAAAATGCAAATCATACACACATTTGATTTTAAATTGGTCCCAGAGCTCACTGGTAATCTGTTTATGTATTTTTAGCCTTTTTTCTCTGTGTATCATTTTAGATAGTTTCTATTGCTTTAACTTGAAATCTACTACTAATGCTGTTTTTTTTGTTTCTTTCCGTTTCTATTTATTTCATACAGTGTGTGTTTCTCAGATCTTGTACTCTTCCTCTCTAGAAATTTAAGTTTTTGACCTTTCATGTATTTTCAATATTTATTAATATGCTTAATCTTTCATCACTTTATTGAACATACAGATTTTAATTATAATAAACCTTTGAATGTCTTTGTCTACGAAATCTATAATGTTATTTTAGGTTTGATTCTATTGCTTTTTCTTCTCATTAGGGTTTATATTTCTCTGCATTTTGAATGCCTGATTAATTTTGATTAGGCATCAGATATTGAGAATTTTTTAACTTTACCCTACTGGCTACTAGATGTTTGTGTATTCTCAAAACTTTTACTGAGTTTTGTTCAGAGACACACTAAATTTCTTGGAGACAATTTGTTTCTTTCAAGTCTTGTTCTTAAGCTTTGCTTTATAGGACCCAAGTAGCTATCAGTCTCTTGCTCATTTTTGCCACTACTAAGTCAATAACTTTCTGAGTACTCTGTCTGATGCCCTGTGATTTATAGTTTTCTACTCCAAGTAATACAGACAGGAAATCTCCACTTTCTGTGAGCACCTCAGAATGTTTCCTCTGCTCCTTTTGGGTGGCAATTTTCCTGGCCTTCTATAGCTTTTTCATACTCAGATACTGATCAGTCCTAAACTAAAATCTTGAGAGGGGTTTCTCTCTCTCTCTCTCTCTCTCTCTCTCTTTCTGTAAATCTCTTTTCCTTACATACGCTTATTTGCCTTGTATTTTCCAGACTCAGCTTTATCTCCTGAACTAGTTAAGACTCCTGGGCTCCACTCTGACTTCATTTCCCTGTGTTGCAGCCTAGGAGCAATTTCTAGGCCTTATGCTGGGGGATCATAGAACTAATCCTGTTTATTTCTTCTTTCCCCAGAATCAGTCTTTTGTAGCATCTTTTACCTAATACATGAAAACTAAAGGCATTTTGTTTTTAATATTTTGTCTGGGTGTTAAATTGTTTCAAGCAGGAGAGGGAATCCATTTCTTTTTATTCCACATTGACCTGAAGTAGAAGCCCTCTTTTACTTGTAATCTTAAGAACTAAGTTTAGAAGCACCAGCTGTTTCCAGTTTTTTATATGCATGGAGAATGTAATCGAGTAAAACTATTGATAATGTCCCATGCTTATCCTATCAGTGATATGCTAGTATTTCACATACAGTGTTATAATTACTGAATATTTTTATATATTGTTTAACCAATGCCACTATGTTTTACAGAGATATGTATATATAAAATGTAAAAGGAAAATAAAGATATTTTAGGATTTAAAAATATATCAAACATTGATTTACCTGGTAAAAAGCAAATGAAACTACCAAGCAATTTCTTTGAATATATAAACCAACATGACAGATGCTGGAAATGAGAAACAACTTTGTTAAATTCACCAAAAGAAAATGGAAAGAAGAAAAGTTCACTTTAATTCCACTGGGTAACATAAAAATACATTTTTACTGTCAGATTATTTGCAAGTTTATTTAAAGATACCATCTCTGTGAATATTTATGTCCTGTGAACATGACTCCTCTTGTAGTAGTCAGAAATGTGAGTTCAGCTGTCACTCAGAAAGGCTACTTCAAGATATCCTGCTTTGAAAAAGTTACTGAGCACTTTCAGATCTTTCTTCAAGGACATCCTTGTATGAGGTGCCAAAGGGCATCCTGGATGCATCTTCATGTTCCCTCTTTGGTGGATAGTCACCTAACAGGCATCCAAGTAATTTCAATGACTATTTGTATGTTTCATTTCATTTTTGGGAAGAGTAGAGATTTGAGCCTGGCTAATATTTCATAATATAGAGTACCTTTTCCCATGAAGAATCTCCCATCATATTGTTTTGTTTAAGAATAGCATATTTATTTTTTATTTTTTTATTTTTTTTTAAATAATTATTTTTTATTGAAGGGTAGTTGACGCACAGTATTACATTACATTAGTTTCAAGTGTACAACACAGTGATAAAACATTCATATACATAATTCTAGGTTCCAGCTATCACCCTACCAAGCTGTTACAATATCTTGACTATATTTCTTATACTATACATTACATCCCGGTTACTTATTTATTTTACCATTGGAAGTCTGTCCTTTTTTTTTTTTTTTTTTTTTTGTGAGGGCATCTCTCATATTTATTGATCAAATGGTTGTTAACGACAATAAAATTCTGTATAGGGGAGTCAGTGCTCAATGCACAATCATTAATCCACCCCAAGCCTAATTTTCGTCAGTCTCCAATCTTCTGAGGCATAACAAACAAGTTCTTACATGTAGAACAAATTCTTACATAATGAATAAGTTACATAGTGAACAGTACAAGGGCAGTCATCACAGAAACTTTCGGTTTTGCTCATGCATTATGAATTCTAAACAGTCAGTTCAAATATGAATACTCATTTGGTTTTTATACTTGATTTATATGTGGATACCACATTTCTCTCTTTATTATTATTATTTTTAATAAAATGCTGAAGTGGTAGATAGATACAAGATAAAGGTAGAAAACATAGTTTAGTGTTGTAAGAGAGCAAATGTAGATGATCAGGTGTGTGCCTGTAGACTATGTGTTAATCCAAGCTAGACAAGGGCAATAAAACATCCACATATGCAGAAGATTTGTCTCAGAACAGGGGGGGTGAGGTTCTAAGCCTCACCTCTGTTGATCCCCAATTTCTCACCTGATGGCCCCCCTGCGACTGTGCCTGTCTTAGGTTGTTCCCCCCTTGAGGAATCTTACCCATCTCTGGCTAACCAGTCATCTTCCGGGGCCATACAGGGAAATGTGAAGTTGGTAAGTGAGAGAGAAGCCTTATTGTTTGAAAAGGTTAGCTTTTTACTTCTTTGCATATTTATGCCCTGTGGCTTCTAGGCCCAGCATTTGTCTTGAGGTATCTTTACCACTTGGAGGAGTTATGATACTCGGTAAATTTGATATGAGGCACGAATTCTATTTAAGGGTTGTAATTAGGAAGGAAGAAGAAAAGCTATAGAAGTAGCAGGCGGAAGAAAACATGGGAAGATTGATTATTTCTTTGACAAATCTTCTTGTAGAGTAACTTCAGCATATATAGGTTTTAAGCTACTACTTAAATTGCGCACACACATTAACATAATAGGAGTATAGTTTACATAACCAAAGCATATCTGTAATTACCAGCCATCTCCAGTGAAACCAAGAAAACCAGTTAGGCACCTTAGGCATTTGTGAAAACTTATCTATGATATGGTGGATATTGTCCAACTGAACTTGAACAGTCTGAGAGAAATCAGACAAATTAAAACAACCCATTCCTGGGGAATGTTCACATGCCATATGTTCTTTTAACAGTAAATAGTCTGTAGTTGTAAGAGTTTGGAGCGCTACAATTTGCACTTCTCCAAATTCTTGGGTGATTTCCAACAGTATAGATCCAGTCAAATTTGTTGTTTTACTGTATGCACAGGCCAGCTTAGATATCTCCTTCATTCCCATGGCAAGTCCAGGAGCTGGTGGGATGAGTGCATCTACAGCTGTAGCAGTGCGTGGATCTTTGTTGGGGTTTTTTGATGATCATCTTCTGGCATGAGTCTTCCAGAGAGTGCTGATGTTGGAAGTTCTCTTTCATATCGTATCTTAGTTCATTTTTGGGGTAGCCAAATTAGGCTTTGATCCTCTGTATAAACACAAACAGACCCTTTGCCTACACTTTTATATGCCCTTTATACCCTTGTGTAGAACTCGTTGGAGGTTACCACACAGGAACTGCCCCCCACCCTTTTTTTTTTTTTTTTGCTTTGTTTTTGGTATCACTAATCTACACTTACATGACGAATATTATGTTTACTAGGCTCTCCCCTATACCAGGTCTCCCCTATAAACCCCTTTACAGTCACTGTCCATCAGCATAGCAAAATGTTGTAGAATCACTACTTGCCTTCTCTGTGTTGTACAGCCCTCCCTTTTCTCCTACACCCCCATGCATGTTAATCTTAATACCCCCCTACTTCTCCCCCCCTTATCCCTCCCTACCCACCCATTCTCCCCAGTCCCTTTCCCTTTGGTACCTGTTACTCCATTGTTGAGTTCTGTGATTCTGGTGCTGTTTTGTTCCTTCAGTTTTTCCTTTGTTCTTATATTCCACAGATAAGTGAAATCATTTGGTATTTCTCTTTCTCCGCTTGGCTTGTTTCACTAAGCATAATACCCTCCAGCTCCATCCATGTTGCTGCAAATGATTGGATTTGCCCTTTTCTTATGGCTGAGTAGTATTCCATTGTGTATATGTACCACATCTTCTTTATCCATTCATCTATTGATGGCCATTTAGGTTGCTTCCAATTCTTGGCTATTGTAAATAGTGCTGCAATAAACATAGGGGTGCATCTGTCTTTCTCAAACTTGATTACTGCGTTCTTAGGGTAAATTCCTAGGAGTGGAATTCCTGGGTCAAATGGTAAGTCTGTTTTGAGCATTTTGATATACCTCCATACTGCTTTCCACAATGGTTGAACTAACTTACATTCCCACCAGCAGTGTAGGAGGGTTCCCCTTTCTCCACAGCCTCGCCAACATTTGTTGTTGTTTGTCTTTTGGATGGCAGCCATCCTTACTGGTGTGAGGTGATACCTCATTGTAGTTTTAATTTGCATTTCTCTGATAATTAGCGATGTGGAGCATCTTTTCATGTGTCTGTTGACCATCTGTATTTCTTTTTTGGAGAACTGTCTGTTCAGTTCCTCTGCCCATTTTTTAATTGGGTTATTTGTTTTTTGTTTGTTGAGGCGTGTGAGCTCCTTATATATTCTGGACGTCAAGCCTTTATCGGATGTGTCATTTTCAAATATATTCTCCCATACTGTAGGTATACTTCTTGTTCTATTGATGGTGTCTTTTGCTGTACAGAAGCTTTTCAGCTTAATATAGTCCCACTTACTCATTTTTGCTGTTGTTTTCCTTGCCCGGGGAGATATGTTCAAGAAGAGGTCACTCATGTTTATGTCTAAGAGGTTTTCGCCTATGTTTTCTTCCAAGAGTTTAATGGTTTCATGGCTTACATTCAGGTCTTTGATCCATTTTGAGTTTACTTTTGTATATGGGGTTAGACAGTGGTCCAGTTTCATTCTCCTACATGTAGCTGTCCAGTTTTGCCAGCACCACCTGTTGAAGAGACTGTCACTTCGCCATTGTATGTCCATGGCTCCTTTATCAAATATTAATTGACCATATATGTCTGGGTTAATGTCTGGATTCTCTAGTCTGTTCCATTGGTCTGTGGCTCTGCTCTTGTGCCAGTACCAAACTGTCTTGATTACTATGGCTTTATAGTAGAGCTTGAAGTTGGGGAGTGAGATCCCCCCTACTTTATTCTTCTTTCTCAGGATTGCTTTGGCTATTCGGGGTCTTTGGGGTTTCCATATGAATTTTTGAATTATTTGTTCCAGTTCATTGAAGAATGTTGCTGGTGTTTTCATAGGGATTGCATCAAATCTGTATATTGCTTTGGGCAGGATGGCCATTTTGACGATATTAATTCTTCCTAGCCACGAGCATGGGATGAGTTTCCATCTGTTAGTGTCCCCTTTAATTTCTCTTAAGAGTGACTTGTAGTTTTCAGAGTATAAGTCTTTCACTTCTTTGGTTAGGTTTATTCCTAGGTATTTTATTTTTTTTTGATGCAATTGTGAATGGAGTTGTTTTCCTGATTTCTCTTTCTGTTGGTTCATTGTTAGTATATAGGAAAGCCACAGATTTCTGTGTGTTGATTTTGTATCCTGCAACTTTGCTGTATTCTGATATCAGTTCTAGTAGTTTTGGGGTTGAGTCTTTAGGGTTTTTTATGTACAGTATCATGTCATCTGCAAATAGTGACAGTTTAACTTCTTCTTTACCAATCTGGATTCCTTGTATTTCTTTATTTTGTCTGATTGCCGTGGCTAGGACCTCCAGTACTATGTTAAATAACAGTGGAGAGAGTGGGCATCCCTGTCTAGTTCCCGATCTCAGAGGAAATGCTTTCAGCTTCTCGCTGTTCAATATAATGTTGGCTGTGGGTTTATCATAGATGGCCTTTATTATGTTGAGGTACTTGCCCTCTATTCCCATTTTGCTCAGAGTTTTTAACATGAATGGATGTTGAACTTTGTCAAATGCTTTTTCAGCATCTATGGAGATGATCATGTGGTTTTTGTCTTTCTTTTTGTTGATGTGGTGGATGATGTTGATGGACTTTCGAATGTTGTACCATCCTTGTATCCCTGGGATGAATCCCACTTGGTCATGGTGTATGATCCTTTTGACGTATTTTTGAATTCGGTTTGCTAATATTTTGTTGAGTATTTTTGCATCTACGTTCATCAGGGATATTGGTCTGTAGTTTTCTTTTTTGGTGGGGTCTTTGCCTGGTTTGGTATTAGGGTGATGTTAGCTTCATAGAATGAGTTTGGGAGTATCCCCTCCTCCTCTATTTTTTGGAAAACTTTAAGGAGAATGGGTATTATGTCTTCCCTGTATGTCTGATAAAATTCCGAGGTAAATCCATCTGGCCCGGGGATTTTGTTCTTTGGTAGTTTTTGGATTACCGCTTCAATTTCGTTGCTGGTAATTGGTCTGTTTAGATTTTCTGTTTCTTCCTGGGTCAATCTTGGAAGGTTATATTTTTCTAGGAAGTTGTGCATTTCTCCTAGGTTTCCCAGCTTGTTAGCATATAGGTTTTCATAGTAGTCTCTAATAATTCTTTGTATTTCTGCAGGGTCTGTCGTGATTTTTCCTTTCTCATTTCTGATACTGTTGGTTTGTGTTGACTCTCTTTTCCTCTTAATAAGTCTGGCTAGAGGCTTATCTATTTTGTTTATTTTCTCGAAGAACCAGCTCTTGGTTCCATTGATTTTTGCTATTGTTTTATTCTTCTCAATTTTATTTATTTCTTCTCTGATCTTTATTATGTCCCTCCTTCTGCTGACCTTAGGCCTCATTTGTTCTTCTTTTTCCAATTTCAATAGTTGTGACATTAGACCGTTCATTTGGGATTGCTCTTCCTTTTTTAAATATGCTTGGATTGCTATATACTTTCCTCTTAAGACTGCTTTTGCTGTGTCCCACAGAAGTTGGGGCTTAGTGTTGTTGTTGTCATTTGTTTCCATATATTGCTGGATCTCCATTTTGATTTGGTCATTGATCCATTGATTATTTAGGAGCGTGTTGTTAAGCCTCCATGTGTTTGTGAGCCTCTTTGCTTTCTTTGTACAGTTTATTTCTAGTTTTATGCCTTTGTGGTCTGAAAAGTTGGTTGGTAGGATTTCAATCTTTTGGAATTTACTGAGGCTCTTTTTGTGGCCTAGTATGTGGTCTATTCTGGAGAATGTTCCATGTGCACTTGAGAAGAATGTATATCCCGCTGCTTTTGGATGTAGAGTTCTATAGATGTCTATTAGGTCCATCTGCTCTACTGTGTTGTTCAGTGCTTCCGTGTCCTTACTTATTTTCTGCCCAGTGTATCTATCCTTTGGGGTGAGTGGTGTGTTGAAGTCTCCTAGAATGAATGCATTGCAGTCTATATCCCCCTTTAGTTCTGTTAGTATTTGTTTCACATATGCTGGTGTTCCTGTGTTGGGTGCATATATATTTAGAATGGTTATATCCTCTTGTTTGACTGAGCCCTTTATCATTATGTAGTGTCCTTTATCTCTTGTTACTTTCTTTGTTTTGAAGTCTATTTTGTCTGATATTAGTACTGCAACCCCTGCTTTCTTCTCACTGTTGTTTGCTTGAAATATGTTTTTCCATCCCTTGACTTTTAGTCTGTACATGTCTTTGGGTTTGAGGTGAGTTTCTTGTAAGCAGCATATAGATGGGTCTTGCTTTTTTATCCATTCTGTTACTCTGTGTCTTTTGATTGGTGCATTCAACCCATTAACATTTAGGGTGACTATTGAAAGATATGTACTTATTGCCATTGCAGGCTTTAGATTCGTGGTTACCAAAGGTTCAAGGTTAGCCTCTTTAGTATCTTACTGCCTAACTTAGCTCGCTTATTGAGCTGTTATATACACTATCTGGAGATTCTTTTCTTCTCTCCCTTCTTGTTTCTCCTCCTCGATTCTTCATATTTTGGGTGTTTTGTGCTGTGCTCTTTCTAGGAGTGCTCCCATCTAGAGCAGTCCCTGTAAGATGTTCTGTGGAGGTGGTTTGTGGAAAGCAAATTCCCTCAGCTTTTGTTTGTCTGGGAATTGTTTAATCCCACCATCATATTTGAATGATAGTCGTGCTGGATACAGTATCCTTGGTTCAAGGCCCTTCTGTTTCATTGTATTAAATATATCATGCCATTCACTTCTGGCCTGTAGGGTTTCTGTTGAGAAATCTGACGTTAGCCTGATGGGTTTCCCTTTATAGGTGACCTTTTTCTCTCTAGCTGCCTTTAACACTCTTTCCTTGTCCTTGATCTTTGCCATTTTAATTATTATGTGTCTTGGTGTTGCCCTTCTTGGATCCTTTCTGTTGGGGGTTCTGTGTATTTCCGTGGTCTGTTCGATTACTTCCTCCCCCAGTGTGGGGAAGTTTTCAGCAATTATTTCTTCTAAGATACTTTCCATCTCTTTTCCTCTCTCTTCTTCTTCTGGGACCCCTATAATACGGATATTGTTCCTTTTGGATTGGTCACACAGTTCTCTTAATATTGTTTCATTCGTGGAGATCCTTTTGTCTCTCTCTATGTCAGCTTCTATGCGATCCTGTTCTCTGATTTCAATTCCATCAATGGCCTCTTGCATTCTATCCATTCTGCTTATAAACCCTTCCAGAGTTTGTTTTATTTCTGCGATCTCCTTTCTGGCATCTGTGATCTCCTTCCGGACTTCATCCCATTTTTCTTGCGTATTTCTCTGCATCTCTGTCAGCATGTTTATGATTCTTATTTTGAATTCTTTGTCAGGAAGACTGGTTAGGTCTGTCTCCTTCTCTGGTGTTGTCTCTGTGATCTTTGTCTGCCTGTAGCTTTGCCTTTTCATGGTGATAGGAATAGTCTGCAGAACTGGGACGAGTGACGGCTGGAAGGACTTCCTTTCTTGTTGGTTTGTGGCCCTCCTCTCCTGGGAGAACAGCGACCTCTAGTGGCTTGTGCTGCGTGCAGAAAGTGTTTCTGCTTCCTGACCGGCTGCTATGGAGTTAATCTCCGCTGTTGCTGTGGGCGTGGCCTGGCTCGGGCAGCTACTCCAAAATGGTGGAGTCGCGTTGGAGCAGGAGCTGCTGGGAGGCTATTTATCTCCATAAGAGGCCACCCTGCTCCCTGCAGCCCAGGGGTTAGGGTGCCCAGAGATCCCGGATTCCCTACCTCTGGATTAAGTGACCAGCCCTGCCCCTTTAAGACTTCCAAAAGGCACCCGCCAAAACAATACGACCACCAAAAAAAAAAAATAATAATAATAATAATTTTTTAATTAAAAAAAAAAATTTTTTAATTAAAAAAAAAAAAAAAAGGTGGTCGTTCGTTTTTCTTTATTCTCCGGTGCCAGCCTCAGGCCTCTGCTCACCGGTAGGTCTTTCTGTCCTGTTTCCCTAGTATTGGGGTCCCTATCCCTTTAAGACTTCCAAAAAGCACTCGCCAAAACAAAACAGCAAAAAAGCAAAAACAAAATGGTCGCGCACTTTTCTTATGCCCTCTGTCGCCCAGCCTCCAGTGCCTGCTCACTGTTCTTGCTGCCCTGTTTTCCTAGTATCGAGCGCCCTGCGCTCTGGCCCGGATGGCTGGGGCTGGGTGTTCGGCAGCCCTGGGCTCCGTCTCCCTCCCGCTCTGCCTGCTCTTCTCCCGCTGGGAGCTGGGGGGAGCGGCGCTCAGCTCCCGCGGGGCCGGGGCTTGTATCTTACCCCCTTCACGAGGTGCTGGGTTCTCTCAGGTGCGGATGTGGTCATGGATATTGTCCTGTGTCCTCTGGTCTTTATTCTAGGAAGGGTTGTCTTTGTTATATTTTCATAGATATATGTTGTTTTGGGAGGAGATTTCCGCTGCTCTACTCACGCCGCCATCTTCTGCCCCCAAGAATAGCATATTTAGAATCACAAAAATGAAATTTCTAGTGTTATCTGTTACTCGAGTTAAATGGAGTCAGTTAACATCTTCGAGGTCTAGATTTTTTCATTTACCTAACCACACAGGTTTTCTCTGAAAATTTTTTTTAAATTTACTATTTTTAAATTTTGTAATGGCTTTAGATTTCCAAAAAGTTGCAGAGAGAGATTTCACACATCCCTGTTGCTAGCATTTAAAGTGAATGTGGTACATTACACTTAAAGAAATAACATTGATGCATAATTATCAATTAAGTTCTATAACATGTCCTTATTTCCTTAGTTTTTACCTAATCTCATTTTTATGTCCAAATTTCTATCTAGGATACCATATTACATTTTGTTGTCATGTCTCCTCAGGCTGTGTGACACTTCTTCAGATATGTTTTATTTTTTATGATCTTAATGTTTTTTAGGACTGGTCATGTATTTGTAGATACCCCTCTTTTGGATTTTTCTGATGTTTTCTCATGATTAGACTGATTTTATGTTTCTTTCAAAAGATGATCATGGGGGCAAAATCATTTTTATCATATCACATCAAATATACTATCAACATAACTGATCACTGCTGATCTTGAACTTGAGCAACAGGTTAGGGTCGTGCTTCTTGGGTTTTTCCACTGGAAAGTCATTATTTTCCTACCTTATCATACTGACCGCTATGAAAGGAAGTTATGATATGCAGCCCAATTTAAGTAGTGGGAGTTATTAAATTGTTATGCTTATGAATGCAAACATCTGTATAAATTGTTTGAGATTGTTAGGCAGAGAGGTTTTCTCTTCTCCAAATGTACATGTTGGCTTATCATTTATTTTTATTAGTATGGACCTATGGGTATTCTTTTTATAGTTTGGATTATAATCCAGCTACATTATGTATTTTGTTTCTCAGATTGTTATGCCTTTGGTCTTTGTAAGCTCTTTCATTTATGTGCTTTTGACATAACCCCATCGTGCGAAGGTCTGTTTATTTGTTTTTTGGAACACTTTTTAGCTATCTGGGGCTACAAGTTTCTTTGTACTCCCCTTGTATATTTATTGCCTCCATCCTTAATCACACAGGTCCCCATGGAGCCGTCATATTTTTATTGCTATTTTATTGGTGTGAGTTGAGACTGATGGCTCCAACTCTTTTACCACATGCACCATTCTAAGGTTCTCATCTTGTTTTTGGTAACTTCCCAATCTAACAGTGAGAATCCTGGCTCCTACCACCCATCCATTTACTTCATTCTTCAATTCAACTGTACATGTATTGTGGCCCCAGAACTGTAACCTATACCCTTTTGGTACAATTTTTATACAGCATTTATATCCCACCTATTTTGCCTCTAGTCTTACAGATGCTACTCATTTCCAAAATTATTTAGGTCAGCACCGTTTTCATCATTCCCTTAAAATGGGTGTGTCATACACTGGTAAAAACAGTTAATTTAATTTCTTTAGTCACACCCTGAATTTGATCCTGGATTCCCTGACCTCCTATTTTTTTAACTTGCATATATCAACTTTCACCCTTTATGTTATAAACTGCTATATGTTTTGACAAATGCATATGGCCATGTATCCACCATTATTGAATCATATATAATAGTTTTAATATTGTAAAAGCAATTTAAAAATTTCTCTGTGCTTCCTGTATTCAGCTCCCTCTTGAACCCCTGACAACTACTGCTATTTATAATCTCTGCAGTTTTGCCTTTCCAGAATATTCCTATAATTGGAATCATGCAGTATATATATAGCCTTTATAGAATGGTTTTTCCACTTAGCAATATGAATTTAAGATTCAATATATGACTTTGAATGGCTTGATAGCTTATTCCTCTTTTATTCTTGAATATTTTATTATGTCGATATACCACAATTTATTTATCTTTTCCCCTTATTTAGAGGCATCTTGGTTGTTCTCCGTTTTTGTGATGATGAATAAAGTTGCTATAAACATCAGCATAGAGATTTTAGTATGGAGATAATTTTTCAAATCACTGGGTAGGTAACTAGGATCACAATGGCTGAATTGTGTAGTAAGACAGAGCTCAACTTTGAATTACACTGTCAACAGTTCTTCAAAGTGAATGGACCAGGCTGCATCCCCATCAGCAATGAATGAGAATCCTAGATGTTCTACATCCTTGTAACAATTGGTATTGTCAGTTTATTTTATTACTTATTTTATCCATTCTAATAGATGTGATATATCCTTGTTTTAATCTACATGTTCTAATGATAAATCATGTTGACTGACTTTTCATATGCTTAGCTTTCACTCGCCTACGTATCTTCTTTAGTGAAGTATCTATTCAGATCTTTGGACTGTTTTTTTTAAACTGGGTTTGATTTTCTTATTGTTGAGTTTTAGGTATTCTAATTTATTTTGGATGTGAGTCCTTTGGAAATAAAATTTTCTTAATTAAAGAGTTCAGCTATTGTTTAGAATGTATGTGTGATATTTGTAGGCCTGATCATAGGCAATTACAAAGGATTATTTCGCAGGTCTCATGAGGAAAAGCTGCCCCCCCACACCAGGCTCAGTACACAGCCAATGTAATACAGTCTGTGAAGGGAGTTGTAGTCAAGGACTCGGACACCCCTGGCCTGGCCTGTTCTTTATATGCTTACATTCCTAGGCCCCGAACCTGCATTCCCAGATCCTTTATTTGAGACTTTGGGCTGAGCTTTCCGAGGGCTCCTTTGCTGAGAGACCTTCTTATGCAGGAAGAAGGAAGAAACTTGAAGACACCTTTCCCTACTCTGACTTAGTATTCCACTTCTACAGCTTATCTCGTATGGTCCAACCAATCCCAGAATCCATAAAGCTGTCTGAGCTGTGTGTTTTTCAGAGGAAGATCATGGTTTCCTCAATGGGGCGATGACCCCCACGTCTGCGCTGATTCACCAGACCTTCTACTGGTATGCCGCTCCTGGGGAAAATGGAACGGGGGAGTGAGCTGGTGCTTCCTCTGGTTTTACACTATTGTTCGGACCATCAGAGTAGGTGCTTGAAGGCTACTTCAACACCTGGCACCTCAGCTTCCTTCCAGCTCAGCTGAGCTCTTGAGGCTGGTCCTTTCATTCTCAAGAAAGCATCATTCAGAAGTAGTTTTAAATTTTAATAAAATAAACTTATCAGGTTTTTTTTTCTCTCTCATGGATTGTGCTTTTGATATTCTATTTAAAAACTCAACGCCAAAACCAAAATCATACAGATTTTTCTCCTAGAGGTTTTATAGTTTTGTGTTTTATATTTAGGTCCATGATCTATCTTGAGAAAATTATCATATAATGTGTTAGTACTGAGTCCCAAAAATGCTCATTTTTTTGCATATACATCAGTCCCATTGTTCTGATGCCATTTACAACATTTAGTAGAAAGTCTATCCTTTCTCCATTGAATTGTGTTTTCATCATGTAAAATATCAGTAGACTATATTTGTACTGGCCTATATATAGGAAATCTATTTTTTTCAATTCATCTATGAGTCTATTCTTTTGCTTCTAATGTTCTATCTTGATTATTGTGCATGTATAAGAAATCCTGAGATCAAGAGTGTGAATCTTTTAAGTTTAATTTTCTTCAACAATCTCTATATGTATATAGTCTTTGGAATCAGTTTATTGTTATCAAAATGATAGTTTTCTGGGATTTTGATTGAAGATGCTTTGAATATGAAGATTAAATTGAAAAGAACTGACATCTTAATAATATTGAGTCTTTCAATTCATGAATTTGGAATATTTGTATATTTGTTCAGATCTTGGATTGTTTTCATCAATGTTTAGTAGTTTGTACATATAGATCTTGGGCATACTCTGTTAGATTGACAGAATAACTTAGAACTTACTCCTTCTGCTTTTATTTTCTGGGAAAGATTTTGAAGGTTTGGCATTATTTCTTCCACAAATGTTTGTTAGGATTCCCCAGTGAAACCATATGTCTCCAGTACTTTCTTTTTCTCTGGAAAATGTGAAACTATTTATTTAATTTCTTTAATAGACATTGGTCTGTTCAGAATATCTATTTCCCCATGTTCAGTTTTGTAGTATATATTTTGCAAGAAATTTTTCTATTTTACCTAAGACAGCAAGTTTGTGGCTAGAAGTTGTATGATATTTTTATTACAATTTTAATGTCCATCAGATTGGTAGAAATGGTCCCACTTTAACTTCTAATATTGGCAATTTCCCAGTCTCCTAATCTTTCTCTGGTTTTCATGTCCTTAATTATTTTCTTGAAGCACCATCCCCTCTTGACTATGTTTTATTTCTTTACTTTTTCCTCTTTTCAGGTGAGACAGGAAGACTGCAGGGGGAAGGAGTGGGAGGACTTTTCTTCCCCCAGCTGGGGATAAGGTTTGCAGTCTTTTTCACCGGAGAGTAAAACTCGGTTAAGGAGAAGGTTTTAGATGTGTTCCACAAATGATTACTCTTCTCTCTTTGCCACAGCCAACAGAATTTCCTTGCTCAGATCTTTAACCTGAAACCTGGTGGGGTTCCTGGATATAAAGTCAACAAAAATATGGGTCCCCTAAGACAGGGGTCCCTGGGAGTTTCTCACTTTCATATTTGTCTATACTCGGTTACCAGCAGTTCATCAAAATGCCCATTAAAGTCTTCCTGCCGTTTTGTAGCTGCCTTGGCTTCTCCTCCAGGTAATAAGATCACAGCTGTAACTTCTAGATTCTTCCATCTCTTTAGATTCAGGGCTGGAGTTTTCCCTGTAAATTCATTTCTCAGGTCAAAGGAAACTCACTGATTTTTAAGTCTTTCCAGCTTTGTCTTATTTTAAAGACAGAAATGATAACTCCCAAGCTCTTTAAATGTCAGAAATAAAACAGGAAGTCCAGAATTCTGTATTGTAAGATTGTAAAATATTTCTGTCATTCCTGTTACAAAGTAGGTAATAAATAAATGTAATTTTCACCTTCTTCTTTCAATCAAACTAAATCTCTATACAATCACTAACTCTCAAGTTCTCAGCAAGGTGTCTTAGATATAATAGGGACACAACTTGACCTTCTTCTTTTAGAGTGCTAGTGCTTTTATTCACCTTTCAAACTATACCAAATAGATTTCCCAGCTGCAGATAATTCAGTCTTCATCATCCTTCCATTTACAGGTGTTATATTCAAACTGTATTTGCAATCAGTAAGCAATTTGATCACTTCATTCAGCTATAGAAGACAGTTACCATAGCTACCAGCTAAGAGTAGAAATGAAATGTAGCAGTAGCACAAATTAGAGAAAACTTCAACAAACAAGGGTTAAAGCACAAATAGTCAAATTGGAAGCTTTACAGTTCCTTTTCATGTTGTTCAGTGTTATAGAAGAGTTGCCCTTTCTTGTTTCCCTGTCTTGTTTACCCTTTCAGACATATGTTCATTGTCTGAACCATATGTCAGTGCCCTTAATAATAGTTCATTGTTTCATACACATCTGTAACTGGTTATCCTAAATACCAGAATGATCATCAGGTGCAATTATACTTCTGATTGTTATAATGTTTACAGAAATTTAAGAAGGACTATTCAAGAATCTATTATCATATGCCCTGTGGTAGAATGATCCTAAGCACTACATTTTGTGTAGTTGGTGGATTTTGTGTCCATAATTAACACTTATTTCTCATCTAATATACACAGATATAAAGACATATTAATAGGTAGAATATACAGTGATAAACCATAAAAATCTTCCCTCAAATATGCCACTGTAAAACATACAGATGAAAGAAAAGAGAATTCTCAGGGTGATTTTGGAATTACATGGTCTTCAAGGCAGTTCCTTTCCCCTGGCAGGTGCATCAGTTCTTTTCTTCCTTAAGTTAAATATGAGTTAAATAGCCCATTTACCTGTCATTTCTCGGAACATCTGAAACTCTCAGTTTCTACATCTATGCTTTCATTTTTTTTAAAAAAAAAGATTTGATCTGAGATAGAAAACAAGACTCAGCTTCAGGTCTAGTTTTATTCTACTTTTTCTATGAGCCAGGAGAAATTTGAGTTAAACCTTATTGTTATATTCTCCTTATACCACAAGTGTAAGCTTCCAAAAACATACTTTCTAATCCTTCCAGTCCTTTTCTGAAACACTTCTAGCATCATAATGCATAATTTCCTTTATTTTTTGTTAAAAAATAATTTATTTTGGACTTGTGACATCTTTCCCTTTGTATCTCTTGAAAGTTTTAGAAAGAAAACTGTATTTCTTTGGAATAATAGTATTAAAGTCAGTGAAGAGATACTTTAACCTTAGCTGAGGTACTTAAGCCAAGGATGGTTATGCATCCATCCTTTGCTCTCCCATATCTCACAGTGGAAATGGTCTCTTTGTCTCTGGTGCAGAGTTCTTTTCCCTACCTGTGCTCTGAATCATTCTCTTGCTCTGCTTGCTTGCTACCTCCATTTATTTGTTCTTCTAACCTATACTCTTTCATCAACTCTTACCTGGATTTGATCCCAAAATAAGTTGTTTGCACTCCATAAGTTTCTCTGACTTTTTGGTCTTCTTATTTGAAATCTCTGCTGTGTTTGACACCATTTGCCATTTGTTTCATTTTAATGCCTTTTATAATGTGTGTCTTGCCAATGGGTTTCAGCCCCGGGCAAATTCACTATGGATTCAGTGTGACCAAAGAAAATGACAGTAAAATGTTCCTGGGGTGAAAGGTTTATACCCAACTTTACTTCCAGGTGACAGGTCAGTTGCTAAAATCCTGTTCACTCAGAGCGAGTCTGCATGCAGCAAGCTGGTCTCTCCCCTTGCCTCTGGGTGCCTCTGTCTGCACAGCCGTCCTCAGGGCCCCTCTGCACAGTTGTCCCACACAGCCATCCTCTGGGCCTCTGTCCTCGGCACTGCCACCACTTCAGCCTCTGCTTTGCTCTCCTGCAGCCTTGCAGCCCTGCCACTGTGTCACGCCCAGAGCACTGGACGGAGCTCTTTTTACAGAGTCAACAGCCATGTATTGCCCACAGGTGTGCAGTGAGCTAGTCGACCATGGCCAGGAGAGAATCCTTGCCACAGGAACTCTCATTTTATCCACAATGTGACAACAAACTGAACCAGTTCACTTCTTAGTCTCCTTGCCGCTCTTTTAAGGACTATCTTCCCTTAAGTAATTTGAGATACTTTACTAGTTCTTCATTCCATTTCTAACAGACCACCTCCCTAGGTGGCATTTCCTGTATCTTTAGCTTCAAAGATTCCCAAATCTGTAATTCCGTGACCTCCCTCTAATGTTTGAAAGCTGTGTGTCCAAATTATCCATTTTTTATGCTAAATACTTAACAGTCACATTACGCTCCACTTTTCCAAAGCTGAACTCAGCATCTTCTTCCACTAACCTACTTACCCTTATGCTTTATGTTGAAACACTCAGCAATGCCACTCAAACCAGCAAGTTAGAAGTTACTTTTGATTCATTCTTGCCCTATCCAAATTTAATTAAAATATGTTATGAGCCTCTTTGGTTCATATTAATCCTATTCCTTTCTCCTTATCACCAATGATTATTCCTTAGTCATGAGCACAGTCATATTACAATACCATATGCTCTTTTCTTGTTTTCAGACTTCCTTTTCTCTAAATTATTTTATACTTTGAAATCCAGGTACATTTTTTTAAAATGCAAATTTGATCACATGACTCCCCTATACAAAACCCTTCATTGACTTTCCATCACTTTATTGAAAAAGTTTTAATTTCCTAATGTAGAATTCAAATTACAAAAAAAATTTATTTCTTCTTAAGACTTCACATGTATCTCTACATGACTCTACTACCTTAGAATACATAATTCAGTCATACTGGGTGGCTTACAGTTCTCCAAATGAGTGATTTTCATATGCCCCTGCTTCTTTTTGTCCCCATAGTGCAATGCAACTCTGATCTTGACATTTGCTGGCCATTAGTTTCCTTGGCTCTTTGAGTGCTTAATGTCCAGGCATTTTTTATTATGCACTACAGATATTCTTCCCTTACTAAATTATTTTTCAGTCATAGAACTGTATTGTTTCCTTCTTATATGATTCCACAGCACTCCATACTTACTTTTGTCATGAACTTACAAAATTGTTCTCTATTTAATTATAAATATTTTCCTGTTAGAATACAGGGAGTTAAACGGCAGAGGTATTTTATTACTCATCAGTGTGCTATGCCTGCCCTACAAGGCTATTGATAGATGTCAAAAGAGTGGTTATAGTGAGATCTTTATGAAGCCTCATCAAATATACTGATGGGGCAATTAATGATCTGCCTTCTCTGATAAACTTTCTGTTTTGGCTAATAGACCTATCATCCATTCATCTACAGATGCATGATGTAAATATGAAATCAACCTAGCACCTCAAAAAGTAACAAGAATATAATGAGTATTCAATAAATATTTGTTGATATAATGAATTACTGAAAATAAATTAATCCTAAATTACTCACTCTGACCTTTCTTCCCAGCACTCAATCTGATATCATTTTTTAAAATTCCATATCTCTTGAAACTTCCTTTTATATAACACTGCTATAATAAGGCCTCATGAAGTCTTGCCTTAACTATTAAAATATAGCCCATATTCTTTTAGCACCCTGATGTCCAGTCCATCCTTTATTTTCTCTTACAGCAGTGAACTTCAACTGAGGGCGAGTTGGTATCCTCCCACCCAGCACATCTGGCAATTTCTTGTAAACTCCTTGTTAGAGTGATTATTCTGAAAGGAAAATCTATTTGTGTTATTCATCTTTGTTAAATGGTCTAAATTTGTATTTTGTAGAGCCCCTTAGGTTCTGTGGAGGTTCATTAAGTGTTTAACTAGGGCACCTCTTCTGCCTACTGTTTGATAAATTGGGATTCTTTGTGAGATTGTGACAAAGATGATTTATTGTTGGTCCCAACTGTCTGTTTTTCCTTCTGTGCTTCAAGTAGCAGAACTGTCCCTAGTTAACTTTAGGAACATGTAATGGCAAATTTAGAGACTCCATTTTCTACTTGCCCATGTGTATTCATGCTTAACTACGTTTGGTTAACAGATTGTGAGCATAGGTGATTTGTATAAAGCTACTGTCCCTGGACTACCTTTTCTCACCTTCTGATTGGATGCGAACAACCTTTGAGGTCATGTTTTTAAGGGTAGTAGGACCAGTCTAAAACTGTGACTACTCATATTATGACTGTTAATCTGAGAAAAGAAATCTACTTTGTGCATTCAGCAACTTAATTTAAACTCTCAGAAATACAGATGAAATGTATGCTTTTTGAAAAGGTAACTATATCATAAAATCATTTTTGTACTACAGGATGAAGCTTTACCACATAACATGATATACACGACACTTTGTGACATATCCCCTGTTTGCTAGTCTTGCTCATCCTCATTAAACATTAGCCCTCTGTATGACTAAAAAAAACAGTTGTAACCATCTGCCCCAGCTATGCCCATTTCAAGTGTCCTCAGAGTCTCACTGCTTAAAACTACTTTAAAATAGACTGTACACTCAACACATTTTTTTCTAAACAATTACCTATGCAAGGTTCCCAATGTTATATAATTAATGGCCCAACTATTATAATACTTAACAGCATAGATATTTAAAAATACAGGTGAGAGGTTCTGTGATCTTGACTTCTTATCTTATAAAGTATCAGTAAATCAATAGCTGACTATATAGCTTAACTGTGACATTATTTAATAACAATGTTTATAAACAAGACTGAACTTTAATTACAATATGAACCTGGATTTTATCTCTATGTTATTTTTAGATTGTACTTTTTTTTTCAGTTTACTCTTTATGGTGATTGACTTGCTTCTAATTTGATCTGATGATCAGATATGCAAACTTTCTTAGATCAAGAAGCTGTTTCCTTTTCAGTCAGTTACTTTGTGGGTACAGGAAAGCAGGATTAGGGTGCTGTTTGAAATGTCATGTATTCCATTTAATATGGATATTTTAGTCAAATATTTTATCAATTATGTATTATTTGCTTAAGACCCTATCTATAATGTTATTCAGTGTGAATGACCTTCGGAGTGAAAAAATTTTATATCAAGAAAAAAGACAGCTTACTTAGTTCATGATGCCTGCACTTCAGGAAAAATTTGTTGGTGAGAACTAAAAAAAAAAAAGATTTCTAAAATATTGGAAAATAAGCCCTTTTAATGTAATCACAAAAAGGAGACAAAAAAGAAGACAAATTGTGAGTTATTAAGATATTAACAGATATTTAGAGCCTGATAATCAACCATATGTATATAAATAATAACTTAAAATAAATATTTTATGTACCCCTCATGAAAATGAACTCAAGGCTTATAATTCTTGAAGGATTTTTTGTATAATTATTTCCATATCTCTTCAAGGAAGTTTCCTGATAGGTAAACACAAGTAAAACAAACAAACAAACAAAAAACAACCCCATAGATTTTGGTGCTATTTATTTCTGATTTGAATCTTAGTTATTTATTCACTATATGATATTCAACATCTCTTAACTTCACTTTCCTTATTACTAAAATACAAAAAAATGATACAGAGCTAATAAAATTAAAGAACTTGGGGCACAGTACATATTAATTTTCTATGCTTTTCTAGTAATAAAAACATGACAGTAAAATTTTCTTAACTAGAATTTAGGACTTGTGACAAATTTTACTCTGAATTGTATGGATATGAAAATTCTAAAATAAATTTGAAATATTAAATTGTTAGTAATTGTTACAAAGTGATATTCTTTATTAATTATATATAGCTGTTCAGTATTTTTAAGATATTGGTAACTCTATTCTGCCATATTACAGTCATTCAAAACAGAGAGGCAGAGATTTTCTTATA
This sequence comes from Manis pentadactyla, assembly GCF_030020395.1. Classification (NCBI taxonomy): domain Eukaryota; kingdom Metazoa; phylum Chordata; class Mammalia; order Pholidota; family Manidae; genus Manis; species Manis pentadactyla. Next base: position 27,525,963 of record NC_080021.1, on the reverse strand, counting down.
CCCACTTCTGTCACTTAAAATAAAATTGCTTCTTTTTCAATTTGTAGTGCCCCAAGAGCACCCTCTTTGATATATGCAGCTGAGGTCTATGGTAGAAGACTTCAGAGGTAGGATTAGGCAAGCCAACTCTCCAGTTTCAGGTGATGTACGTGTACTAGTTGTTGAGCTAGTTGTTTATGGATCAAGTTCTAGGGCACTAATTCCTTAGTATTCCTAAGGAAAAATAATTCTGACCCTTGTTAGAATGGTAAGGAAGACTTTATTCAACACTATTGTGATAGCTGTCAAGACTACTGCAACAGGAGATCAAGACCAGACTCAACTTTAATACAAGAACAAAAAGGATTTTATAGCCAAAGAGCAGATGGCAGATGGGGAGGGATATTGCTGGATGGAAATCACTAAGAGGAAACATTTAGGGAATTCTAGGGGAAATTCTTGATAAACTTACTTAGTTGGGTTCTTGCAACAACTGGAATATTCAGGCCCAGAAATAATAGGGGCCAAGTTTGAAGTCTAGAAAACAAGAAGATTTGGATGAGCCTGGATTAATTTTGGTCAAGGATAGAGCCTTTGTTAGTATAAAGAGTGAGGTCTCCCTCGATTCTTGTGTGCTGACCATGCAAGTGTGTGGAAATTCTAGAATCTATTTTAAACAAAACACATAGCTTCAAAACTATTGGTTTACCAGTGGGGTCCATTTATAATATGCATTATTGTGATTAATAAAGCTCCTGATGTTGAGACAAGATATGGACTATAGAAATGCTTGCAGAAGTCACCTCTAAAGTGTGGACATTCAGATTAAATCCTAGTTGATCGATACCCACATTGGGAGAATGAATTTCTGATTAGTTTCACTCTGTCCTGAGGTTGTAGATTAAACCCAATGCACACATATTTATTATTTACCTGCTCAATTCTAAAATCTTTAACACAAGTATAGATAGTAAATAATTGTATCTTCACTTAATCCTTTTTGAAAATAGTAAAATTAGATAATCAGAACTGGCTTACTAAATCTAGACTGTGCAGAATTTACAAATGGAGAATTAATTGATCTTAATTTTACCTCTGAAATTAAATGCCAGACTAATATAAACCTAGCATAGTATAAATCTGGGAACCTGAGATGCCTGTTCTGATCTTCATTTATATCAGTAGTTCTCAAAGTTGCACAAAATAGGTTTGTTGTAATGAGACAGGAGTGTGGACAACCTCATAGAGGAGGCACGCTCTGAGGGTTTAGGGTTTGAGATTTTATAGGGCCTTTTGGGTAGGGGTTGGCATAAGATAGGATATATACAGCTGATGATAATTCCTTTGATGTTTTGTCTTAAGAATAGGGTTATTTAGGTGACTGTGTTGATCTGGATCTCAACACTCTTTATTCGCATAGGTTCATGTATACGTGAAGGTCTATCTTCTGTCCTGGTTATGGTTGCAAAATTACTTAATTGTTTAAGGGGCTGGAAGAAGAGCAAGAACGGCATATAGATTAAGTTAAAAAATAAACTGGGCCTTTTTCACAAGCGAAGTAGATTTACAATGGCATGACCCTTGTCCCATTTCCCTGCTCTGTCTAAGGTTGGTTCCAAATATGAGCTGCTTTTTGTGGAAATAGTATGGGAAAGGATTTTCTACAGGAGTTGGCTTACCAGTTATATTTTTCAAAAATAGATACTTCATATAAAAACAAAAGCAGCTAATACTGTTGAAGGTTTACTTATAACAGATAGTGTTCTTGGAGCTTTTACACATTTTAACATGCATTCCTAAGCACACACACATGAAATAGATACTATCATGATAGGTTTTATAGAAAGAAACCACTGAGGCAGAGAGCTATTAAGTAGTTTGTCCCAAGTCAAACAGCTAGAAAATTGATACGATAAAATTAAAACCTAAGCATGTGGCCCTAGGCCTTACTCTGAAGCATTACAACATATTGCTTCTGTCGTACTGTGTGGCCAGGGACAGCCTCATGGACCTGTGATCTATGCAGTCACACATGGCCCCATGCTTAGAAGGACACTGCTCTTGGTTTAGTACTCTGCTGTAGCCATTTTGGAATTCTTAATAATTTATGAACAAGAGACCCCCACATTTCCATTTAGCACTAGACACCACTAATTATGCTGGTAGTCTTGTGTGTGACTGTTTTGAGCATAAAAACATACAGTTTCTGATGTGTAGAGATAATCTGAGTAAATTCTTTGCAATTACAGTTATCAGAATGTGTAAATCAAACCAGTGGAGGGGAAATGAAGCTATCAGTAAACAGATAAATCATTCTAGGTATGTAACAAAGAACGAGCTGTTATTAAAAACAAATAAACATAAAGGAAGCTAACTTAATCTCAGTCTTATGAATATAAGCAGAAGGATATGTTAATTAGTTTTCATGTTTACCATGAAGGGAAAGATTAAGGAAATTCAAATGTATCTGGAATTTCAAGCACACTTCTGTAACCAAAAATGTTATTAGAGAAGTGAGAGTCTCCGTTGAAAACTTAGAAGATAAAGAAATGGTGCTTGACAATAAAATTGCAAATAAAACCTAATTAGTGAATATGCTAATTTTTCCGCCCACCTATTAACATTAATTGGAAATTATATTAATGTTTTCAATAGCTGAAAAGGGATACAATTAACTTTATGCTATTATTTCAAAGGAATTGAGGTAACATTATAAAATCTAGCTTTTCATATATTCAGAAATAAAATACAATCTTCACTGATTAGTGGCTTAAAATTTTTAGATATAAAAAACTATCTGAAATTAGAAACAATATTATAGCAAAATCATAACTGTTTCTTCCTTGTTGAGTAAAAAACGAGCAAAATACAATTCTTGGTAAGTCAATGAAAAATTTCAGGACACATTTCAGAGATAGAAAAGAGAGAGGCACAAACACATGCAGGTAACTTTCACACTCTCCATAGAGATTTGCAAGATTTTGGGAACAGTTTTTATATTTCATTTCCTTCATTTAAGCCATGTAGTTTAGTAATAGTGCATTGTTAATACATATATTTCTTTACAATAACCTAATATGAATTTTATGGATATCTTATTTACATGTTTATTTGTCACATTGAATTTCTTAGAGTTTAATTTAATTTATATGGTACATTTATATATGATAAATTGGATTTTTATCTTTAAATGTAATTCACCCTCTATTATATTGCATTCTTATTTATCAAAGTTTGAAGTAACTTTCAACCATGATATCCCTGGTATACAGAGAATCTGTTTGGCATAGCTAAATCCTCAGATGAAATTAACTTAGACATTATGGTTGAATCCAAAATTTAACAAAATTTTATAGAATAGACAAAATTCTCCTTAAAAACTTAACATCACTTTCTGTTTTTTGAAACTTTAACCAGCCTCACTAATTGTAATCTGCTGATGTAGAAAAGGACTAAAGGATCAATTTTTTTTTTTGAGGATATGCAGCTCAATCAAGGTAATATCTGTTCAACAGCATGAAATAATAGTAGACATAAATCACTGAAATAAACTGTATTAAATTCTAAGAGCATCTCCTCTAATGGTACTCATTGTAATTCTTCATGCATAACTCATAAATATTACAATAATTAAATTAGTAAAGAATATCAAATCCCTCTGATGTGTTCAAGTCTCATGAAATTTGGGAAAATCTTATAATCCTTTAAGACTGAATTTGATGTTTCAGCTATGAATTAGTCTTAAATAATACTCTAATGGAGAAAATATGTTATTATTTAAGGAAATTTGAGATCAGTAGAAAATTTGTTACTACTGTTGGATATTGAACAATATAACAAAGTTTATATTAAGCAGCAATCTTATGCATAGTACTTTAGTAAAATTGAAAAACACTAGAAAGAAAAAAGAAATACCTATAATGATGTTGAGATAATAATTCAACTTTATGAATAAATGAGAGAACAAGGCAAAACATTTGTGATATTAAATAAAATACAGACTTTATTAGCACAAAGAGGGAAAGGAAAGAAATGATTAATGTAAGTGTTGATATGGAAACCTAGAAAAATGTCTAGATTTTGCTTTCTTGTATTGGCCCACCATTATCTCCTGTTGTTTACTGTATATATATTACTGAGTGTTCCTTTTTACCCTGCAAACTAGTTGTCCGTGCTTGGGCTTCGTCCTTGGTATAACCTGCTCTGTCATGACTACCTTCTTGTCCAAACCCCACTCTATTAATAGCCAGTTGTCATTCTTTATTCCTTTATTTTTTTCACAATTTGTAATTGTCACAATTTATTTCATTTTCATTTTCTTCTTTTTCAATATTGAGCCACTATTACTAATATGCATTCATGAATATCTTAAAAACTAAACATGCATATTTTTATTTAATCTACTATCCTTATGGTATAATTACTATACCCTTATCCCATTCCTAGAAGGGGATTGTCAAAGTTCCTAGAAAAATCGTTTAGGCTCTTCTAGTCTTGTTTCTACCAGTTCAGTAAAGGCTTACTATATGATTGCAGTCTTTCCTCAAGATTCATCACACTATATCAGCTACACTGCAGTCATTAAAGATTGTGAAGTTATAAATTATGAACTATACACAATCAGAGAGATACAGAAAAATCAAAGGATTTTTAAAATTCTAGATATCAAGTAATTCCAATAACTAAAGAGGGTTTTCAGACTCCCTTATTAGAGAAGACTTAAATAATCATGTACATCTTAAGAATATGAGTCTTAGGAGGAACTCTGTAAGCTACAACATTCATATCACAGTGAACATAAATAGGGATCAAATGTTATCACCACCATACTTACCTGGCAGGGGGAATACCATGATCATGGAGGTGGTTTTCCCAGGGCGAGGCTTATCCATTGCACTCCAGATGTGCTGACCCCTGCGATTTTCCCAAATGTGGGAAACTAGGCTGCATCATTTCTGGTAGTGGGGGACTGCGTTCGCGCTTTCCCTGTAAAAAGAAAAAAAAAATGTTATCACCAGTAATGGCCAAAAATCTATGTGTGTACTGCGTGGGCATGTGAGTGCTGTAGGGAGGTGGTGGCTTTCCCTACCTACTATGAAAATTCATCTAGCTGTGAAATTACTGATTAAATAATTGTTTGGGAAAGCAACTTCAATATGGGCAAGTTCTTACTAACTCTAATAATATTTACAATAAAAATTGGTGGTGAAATATTTCAAAGCAAAATAATAAGAAATTGTCCATAATATTTAGATTTACAGATCTGATTGCATTACTTAGGACTATCAAAAACTTTTGTATTTATAAATCTAACAGTCAAGTACTTGGGAAGATTTTGGTAGTCAGACAATGAAGGGATATAAAAATAAAAATATATGTATAAATTCAAGTTAAATTGAATAATGAAAATTAATTCTTAGGTCGTAAGATTTCCTTGAGAGTGTTAGATAAAATTTACTAAAATAATAAATGAATACAATTTTTAAGTTCATACTAAAACCAAGGGCACTCTTAAGAGAATTACTTTCTTAATTTGTAATTTAAAAAAATCATCTATTAATATTTTCAAAGAAATATCTGAATATTTTATATTATACAAAGAAATATTGCTCTTAAGAACATCTGTATGTTTGCATTTATATACAAGGCTGCTTATTGTGTGCAAAGGTTGACACTGATACTGTTTTGGACTCCCTCCCTCTCCTCTGTAGCTTTTTCTGTTTCCTTTGCCAAGAATTCCTTGATGGATACTCTGTTTCTACCTATTGAAATATTAACCAAACTTCAAGGACCAAGCTTAATTCCATTATCTCCATAAATATTTTCTAGATTCTTTCTTGAAAAATAAGTATCCTCTTTCTCTATTTTTTTATTTACTCAATGATACTATTTTCTTCATTATATTTGAAATGTTTGCGCACGTCTGTCTGTCTGTTTGTTCCTCTGTGATACCACCACCTTATACTAAAGGACTGTTATACATTTGCTTTGAAAAGAAAACCATTAGATTTTGATATCAACAGCAACATAACCATGCCCAGACAATTAACACTTAGCTTTGGTCATAGAATTTTTAGATGGAATGAGTATAAAGTCACCCAACTAAATAAGTTGAATTTGAAGTATACACTTATTACTTATGAATCAGTTTATCATAATTTTTATTATGAAAAAGATATTCAGTGATCATTGGGGAACACTTTTAGGCAAAAGTTGATCCAATAAATTTCATGTATTCAGTTACATTGAATTGAATAAGAAGTAATGGATAACTGTAAAGTCTGTAAACTATAGTCAATGAATTGAACCATATATTTTCCACGTGCTATATTTTAAGGCATGTCTGAAATTTTTTTAAAAAGCCAGATATTTCTTCATTTCATTGAGTGAAAGTTGGTTTCATGAATGACTGGCTAAAGTTCATAATTATGTTTTATGACATGACATTAACTTTGTTAAAATATGCACTCAAAAGGTATCTTTATGTCCATAAAAACCTTAAAATTTATCTTGCATACTAGTTAGACTATTCAAAAACTAAATGTTTTGGATTAAAATGTGATTATGCTCTTGAAGAACACACTTAATGAAATTACATGATCAAAACTATCCATAGCCCACAGGATTTTATGAATTTCAAAATCTGATATAAGAGCAGTTGAATCTTGATAATATTGATATGTTTTATTTTCTTTATTGTAATTCTTTTGCCACTAAAATTAAAATATCTTTTCCTTTTTACTCTTTCTCCTCTCTGTAACCACAGTAGCCTGCCAACTTGCTCAAGCATTTTGAGATGCAGCCTAGAAAAATTGCATCAAAATATAAAAACTACTTTTAATAATTCTCTATGGGAAAAGCAAGAAATAATGGTTGAGGGAAGACTTCAATGAAGAGGTTAGATTTGAAAATGCCTTTTCAGGATTAATCATGTCTTTCAGATGGAGAAAAGGATAAGTCCACTTCAGAAAATAATAATAGCTTGAGCCTTGTCATATGAGTACAGCAGACTAGGGTATGTTTAAGAAACTGTGTGCTGTACAATGGTTGTGCTGAAAACAGGCAATTATACAACTATAAAAGTAGCTTCAGCCATCTTTTGAAAAATAATATTAAATAATTTTAAGTGGTGTGAGTTATCTTCTGTAGGCCATGGAGAATATTTGAAAGTAATTAAGCTGGGGAAAGTGTTTTGATTGAGAATATTAAAAAAATAGATTAATTACCCAATAACTTCTTCTTCAACGGCAATTCTGTTCAAAGTGTAGTTAAGGCCAAGAAAGAAAAAAAAAAATGGCAGGGACCTGTGGATTCATTAAAGTGTTATTTGCCAACATTTCCCCACAGAAAAATAATAAAGACCTGTACTAGAAAAGGGATATAAACATTTATGCAGATTTTGGAACAAGTTTCAAAATAAGAAACCAGCACAGAAGACATGGTTAGTCTAAAAGCATTCATGATCTTGCTTAACAAATGAATAAAAAAGTAAGAGAGTTTCTCCTAAAATTTTGAGATGGGTTTTCTCTCTAATGCCTCCTCTTGGGGTGACTTAGCATTTTTGTCCTTTGATTGGAAACAGTGTGATGTGAGAAGTTACTAGCAGAAGGCTGGATTGGCAAACAAGTTAATGAATCCTCATCCAAGACAGATGTCTTTTTTTTTGCCATGTATCTATAGGTATTCCTGATCCATCTTTGCTACCTGTATCAAGACACATATTATCATTTCTTTTTCTGTGATGAGAACACTTAAGACCTACTTCCTTAACAACTTTCACATATACAATGCAGTATCATTGACTGTAATCACTCTGCTATGCATTATATCTCCAGAACATATTCATCTTCTAGTTGCAAGTTGTACCCTTTGAATGACATCTCCACAGTTCCTGTTACCATTCTACACTCCATATCTATAAGTTTGACCTTTTTTAGAACCTACATATAAGTGGTATCGTATAATATTTGTATTTCTGTTTGACTTATCTTAGCATAATACCTTCAAGGTCCATCCATGTTCTTCAAATGGAAGGATATTCTTCCATATCATGACTGAATGATATTTCATTGTGTTTGTGTACATTATATATGTAATATACACACATATACTTACTATATCATCTTTATCCATTCATTTGTTGACAGACAATTAGATTGTTTCTCTAGCTATTGAGAATAATGCAGCAATGAAAAAGGGAATGTAGATACCTCCTCAAGGTAGTTTTCAATTTCCTTTGTTTTTAAACCAAGATTACTGGATATATATGGCAGTTCTATTTTTAATGTTTTTGAGAAACCTCCATATTGTTTTTCACCGTGGCTGTACCAGTTTACATTCCCACCAATTTATGTTCCCTTTTTCTCCTCACCTTCTCTATTACTTGCTGACTCCTGATTTTTTTAGTTGAAAGCCATTCTAACAGGTACGAGGTGATATCTCATTGTGGTTTTGATTTGCGTTTCCCTGATGATTAGCGATTTTGAGCACCTTTTCATTGTCCATCTGCATATCTTCTTCAGAGAAAGTTCTATTCAGATCCACTGCCCTTTTTAAATTGGATGGTTTGGGCTTTTTATCCTACTGTGTTTTATGTGTATTTTATATATTTTGGATACTAACCCTTATAAGATATATGATTTGCAGATATTTCCTCCCATTAAGTAGGTTGCCTGTTCATCTTGTTGATATTTTTTTTTTGCTTTGCAGAACATTTTTAGTTTCATGTAGTCCCACTTGTTAATTACTGCTTTTGTGGATTGTGTATGTGCTTTTGTGGCATGAGTACAACCTTACTCATATGCATAATTCGTATGTAGCATACATAATATTTTATATGGACTTTTATTTTTAATATCTGTACTTTAATTGCTCTTAAATTTAAGTCATAGTGAATATTTCCCCCACTCCCAGATTATAAATAAGTCTAGTATTTAAAACATTTTCCTTACTAAGTGAACTAGTGAACACCTATAGCCAATGATTAATAATAGTGGCAATACTAGGCATACATTTTGTTACTGACATTAGGAATTCCTTGATGTCTCCCTGTTAAAAAAGGTTCTAGTTTGGGAGTTGTATACACATATACATATTCCATATTCAAATGCATGCATGCATGCAGTGTGTGTGTGTGTGGTGTGCATGTGTGTGGTGTATGTGTGTGTGGTGTGTGTGTGTGTGTGCGGTGTGCGTGTGTGTGGATAGAAATGAACCTCTATCCAAAATGTGGTTCTGATGTCCAGACTTGTGACACCACAGATGCACCAAGGTGGTATAAAAGTTTTATTAATGGTTTATTACTAGTGCAACGAGGCTTTCTGGAGAGAGCAGGATGACTTGTAAGCAGGTATGAAAATAAATTGACAGCAGAAAAAGGAGACTGGCTTGAGTTTTTAGTAGTTATTAGAGGATGGGAACAGTTGAGTTTTCCCTTGAATACAGAAAAGGGCTTGTGTGCTTTCAACCACCCACCATGCCAAAGGGAGCACCTGAGTTTTCTTATCAGCATATCCAGATGTGCTGCAAATGGGGATAGTGGGGGTAGGAAGTCCTGTGAAGATCAAAAACTGTCAACAGTAAATATTAAAAAAAAAAAAAGAAAAGGAATCAGACACTTGATTACAATGTAAATGTGTTTTATTTAGCTTTTCTGTTTCTACTGGAAAACTTTGCTTTCTGAAAGTAATCATTTTATCTGATATTTGTATTTACTTATATAGATTATTTCAAATTACTAATAAATGTATTTTCATAGTCACGTTTCAGCCTCTCATATGATCTTTCAATTCCCTTTTTTCTATGAGCATTTTGCATTTAGAATCCTGTTTTTTGTGTGCACAAAGTTGTCCTAACTGACAAAGATTTCGTTATATGAAGATATGTTTTCTTTTCAAAGAATTAACTTCTTATTACATATACTATCCTTTTGTCATATTTACTATTCTTTTTTGTAAAATTTTATTTTGGTATCATTAATCTACAATTACATGAAGGACATTATGTTTACTAGGCTCCCACTTTCACCAAGTCCCCCCCATATCCCCGTTCACAGTCGCTGTCCATTAACGTAGTAAGATGCTATGAAATCACTACATGTCTTCTCTGTGCTGCACAGCCCTCCCCATGCCCCCCCCACACACTATACATGCTAATCGTAATGCCCCCTTTCTTTTTTTCCCACCCTTATCCCTCCATTCCCACCTGTCCTCCCCAGTCCCTTTCCCTTTGGTAAATATTAGTTCATTCTTGGGTTCTGTGCTGCTGCTGCTGTTTTGTTCCTTCAGTTTTCTTTTGTTCTTATACTCCACATATGAGTGAAATCATTTGGTACTTGTCTTTCTCCACCTGGCTTATTTCACTGAGCATAATATCCTCTAGCTCCATCCATGTTGTTGCAAATGGTAGGATTTGTTTTTTTCTTAGGGCTGAGTAATATTACATTGTATATATGTACCACTTCTTCTTTATCCATTCATCTACTGATGGACATTTAGGTTGCTTCCATATCTTGTCTATTGTAAATAGTACAGCAATAAACATAGGGGTGCATCTGTCTTTTCCAAACTGCAGTGCTGCATTCTTGGGGTAAATTCCTAGAAGTGGAATTCCTGGGTCAAATGGTAAGTCTATTTCGAGCATTTTGAGGAATCTCCATACTGCTTTCCACAATGGTTGAACTAATTTACATTCCCACCAGCAGTGTAGGAGGGTTCCCCTTTCTCCACAACCTCACCAAAATTTGTTGTTGTTTGTCTTTTGGATGGTAGCCATCCTTACTGGTGTGAGATGATATCTCATTGTGGTTTTAATTTGCATTTCTCTGATGACAAGCAATGTGGAGCATCTTATGTGTCTGTTGGCCATCTGAATTTCTTCTTTAGAGAACTGTCTATTCAGCTCCTCTGCCCATTTTTTAATTGGATTATTTGCTTTTTGTTTGTTGAGGTGTGTGAGCTCTTTATATATTCTGGATGTCAACCCTTTATTGGATCTGTCATTTTCGAATATATTCTCCCATACTGTAGGATACCTTTTTGTTCTATTGATGGTGTCCTTTGCTGTACAGAAGCTTTTCAGTTTGATATAGTCCCATTTGTTCATCTTTGTGTTTGCTTCCCTTGCCCAGGGAGATATGTTCAAGAAGAGGTCACTCATGTTTATGTCTAAGTGATTTTTGCCTATGTTTTTTTCTAAGAGTTTTATGGTTTCATGACTTACATTCAAGTCTTTGATCATTTTCGAATTTACTTTTGTGTATGGGGTTAGACAGTGATCCAGTTTCATTCTCTTACATGTAGCTGTCCAGTTTTGCCAGCACCATCTGTTGAAGAGACTGTCATTTCCCCATTGTATGTCCATGGCCCCTTTATCAAATATTAGTTGACCATATATGTTTGGGTTAATGTTTGGAGTCTCTACTCTGTTCCATTGGTCTTTGGCTCTGTTCTTGTGCCAGTACCAAATTTTCTTGATTACTGTGGCTTTGTAGTAGAGCTTGAAGTTGGGGAGTGAGATCCACCCCACTTTTTCTTCCTTCTCAGGATTGCTTTAGCTATTCGGGGTCTTTGGTGTTTCCATATGAATTTTTGAACTATTTGTTCCAGTTCATTGAAGAACTGTTGGTAGTTTGGTAGGGATTGTATCAAATCTGTATATTGCTTTGGGCAGGATGGCCATTTTGACGATATTAATTCTTCCTAGCCAGGAGCATGGGATGAGTTTCCATTTGTTAGTGACCTCTTTAATTTCTCTTAAGAGTGTCTTATAGTTTTCAGGGTATAGGTCTTTCACTTCCTTGGTTAGGTTAATTCCTAGGTATTTTATTCTTTTAGACGCTATTGTGAATGGAATTGTTTTCCTGATTTCTCTTTCTATTAGTTTATTGTTAGTGTATAGGAAAGCCACAGATTTCTGTGCGTTAATTTTGTATCCTGCAACTTTGCTGAATTCTGATATTAGCTCTAGTAGTTTCAGAGTGGAGTCTTTAGGGTTTTTTATGTACAATATCATGTCATCCGCAAATAGTGACAGTTTAACTTCTTCTTTACCAATCTGGATTACTTGTATTTCTTTGTTTTGTCTAATTGCTGTGACTAGGACCTCCAGTACTATGTTGAATAACAGTGGGGACAGTGTGCATCCCTGTCTTGTTCCCGATGGCAGAGGAAATGTTTTCAGCTTCTCCCTGTTAAGTATGATGTTGGCTGCGGGTTTGTTACATGAGGCCTTTATTATGTTGAGGTACTTGCCATCTGTACCCATTTTGTGGAGAGTTTTTATCATGAATGGATGTTGAATTTTATCGAATGCTTTTTCAGCATCTATGGAGATGATCATGTGGTTTTTGTCTTTCTTTTTGTTGATGTGGTGGATGGTGTTGATGGATTTTCAAATGTTGTACCATCCTTGCATCCCTGGGTAGAACCCCATTCGTCCTGGTGTAAGATCCTTTTGATATATTTTTGAATTCGGTTTGCTAATATTTTGCTGAGTATTTTTGCATCTACGTTCATCAGGGATATTGGTCTGTAGTTTTCTTTTTTGGTGGGGTCTTGGCCTGGTTTTGGTATTAAGGTGATGTTGGCTTCATAGAATGAGTTTGGGAGTATTCCCTCCTCTACTATTTTTTGGAAAACTTTAAGGAGAAAGGGTACTATGTCTTCTCTGTATGTATGTCTGATAAAACTCTGAGGTAAATCCATCTGGCCCGGGTGTTTTTTTCTTGGGTAGTTTTTTGATTACCACTTCAATTTTGTTGCTGGTAGTTGGTCTGTTTAGATTTTCTGATTCTTTCTGGGTCAGTCTTGGAAGTTTGTATTTTTCTAGGAAGTTGTCCATTTCTCCTAGGTTTCCCAGCTTGTTAGCATATAGGTTTTCATAGTACTCTCTAATAATTCTTTGTATTTCTATGCGATCCGTCGTGATTTTTCCTTTCTCGTTTCTGATTCTGTTGATTTGTGTTGACTCTCTTTTCCTCTTAATATGTCTGGCTAGAGGTTTATCTATTTGGTTTATTTTCTCGAAGAAGCAGCTCTTGGTTTCATTGATTTTTGCTATTGTTTTATTCTTCTCAATTTTATTTATTTGTTCTCTGATCTTTATTATGTCTCTCATTCTGCTGACCTTAGGCCTCATTTGTTCTTCTTTTTCCAATTTCAATAATTGTGACATTAGACCATTCATTTGGGATTGTTCTTCCTTCTTTAAATATGCCTGGATTGGTATATTCTTTCCTCTTAAGACTGCTTTTGCTGTATCCCACAGTAGTTGGAGCTTTGTGTTGTTGTTGTCGTTTCTTTCCATATATTGCTGGATCTCCATTTTGATTTGGTCATTGATCCATTGATTATTTAGGAGCGTGTTGTTAAGCCTTCATGTGTTTGTGAGCCTTTGTGCTTTCTTTGTACAATTTAATCTAGTTTTATGGCTTTGTGGTCTGAAAAGTTGGTTGGTAGGATTTCCGTGTTTTGGAATTTACTGAGGCTCTTTTTGTGGCCTAGTATGTAGTCTATTCTGGAGAATGTTCCATGTGCACTTGAGAAGAATATGTATCCTGTTGCTTTTGGATGTAGAGTTCTGTAGATGTCTATTAGTTCCATCTGTTCTAGTGTGTTGTTCAGTGCCTCTGTGTCCTTACTTATTTTCTGTCTGGTGGATCTGTCCTTTGGAGTGAGTGGTGTGCTGAAGTCTCCCAGAATGAATGCATTGCATTCTATATCCTCCTTTAATTCTGTTAGTATTTGTTTCACATATGTTGGTGCTCCTGTGTTGGGTGCATATATGTTTATAATGGTTATATCCTCTTGTTGTACTGAGCCCTTTGTCATTATGTAATGTCCTTCTTTATCTTTTGTTACTTTCTTTATTTTGAAGTCTATTTTGTCTGATACTAGTATTGCGACACCTGCTTTTTTCTCTTTGTTGATTGCATGAAGTGTCTTTTTCCATCCCTTGACTTTAAGTCTGTGCATGTCTTTGGGTTTGAGGTGAGTGTCTTGTAAGCAGCATATAGATGGGTCTTGCTTTTTTATCCATTCAATTACTCTGTGTCTTTTGATTGGTGCATTCAGTCCTTTTATATTTAGGGTGATTATTGAAAGTTATGTACTTATTGCCATTTCAGGCTTTAAGTTGTGGTTACCTAAGGTTCAAGGTTAGCTTCTTTACTGTATTACTGTCTAACTTAACTCACTTACTGAGCTATTATAAACACGGTCTGATGATTCTTTATTTCTCTCCCTTCTTATTCCTTCTCCTCCCTTCTTAATATGTTGGGTGTTTTGTTCTGTGCTCTTTTTGGGAGTTCTCCCATCTAGAGCAATCCCTGTAAGATGCCCTGTAGAGGTGGTTTGTGGGAGGCAAATTCCCTCAACTTTTGCTTGTCTGGGAATTGTTTAATCCCTCCTTCATATTTAAATGATAATCGTTCTGTATACAGTATTCTTGGTTCGAGACCCTTCTGTTTCATTGCATTAAGTATATCATGCCATTCTCTTCTGGCCTGTAGGGTTTCTCTTGAGAAGTCTGATGATAGCCTGATGGGTTTTCCTTTGTAGGTGACCTTTTTTTTCTCTCTGGCTGCCTTTTATACTTTGTCCTTGTCTTTGATCTTTGCCATTTTAATTATTATGTGTCTTGGTGTTGCCCTCCTTGGATCCCTTGTCATGGGAGTTCTGTGTACCTCCATAGTCTGAGAAGCCATTTCCTCCCCTAGTTTGGGGAAGTTTTCGGCATTTATTTCTTCAAAGACACTTTCTATCCCTTTTTCTCTCTCTTACTTCTTCTAGTACCCCTATAATGTGGATATTGTTCTGCTTCGATTGGTCGGTCACACAGTTCTCTTAAATTTCTTTCATTCCTGGAGATCCTTTTATCTCTCTCTGCATCAGCTTCTCTGCATTCCTGTTCTCTGTTTTCTAGTTCATTAATGGTCTCTTGCATCTCGTCCATTCTGTTTTGAAGTCCTTCCAGAGCTTGTTTTATTTCTGTATTCTCCTTCTTTAGTTCTTGCATATTTCTCTGCAAGTCCATCGGCATGATTATGACTTTTGTTTTGAATTCTTTTTCAGGAAGACTGGTTAAATCTATATCCCCAAGTTTCTTCTCAGGGGAAGATGTAGCAGATGTCGAAGCTGTCTGGGTTAGTCTTGTCTGGATCAAATTTTTTTGCCTTTTCATGTTGATAGGTGCAGTGGAGTGCTATTGATGCGTCTATTAGCGGGGAGGGTCAAGCCTCTTTTCACTTGCTCCTGGCCTTTCTTTACTGGGATAACTGCGACCCCTAGTGGCTTGTGTTGGGCAATTGCATGTAGACTGGTTCTGTATCTTGCCCGGCTGGTATGTAGGAAGCTCCCTTGTTGTGAGCGTGGCCAGCCTCAGGCAGCTGCTCTGCTATGGCGGGGCCCCAGAGGGGTAATGGACGGGGGGCTGTTTGGCTGTTTACCTCCATGAGGGGTCTCAGAGCTGTTGCCCAGGGGGTTAGTACGCCCGGAGTTTCCTGGAATTTCCAGCTGCTGGACTGTGACCCGGGATGCTTCTGTCTGGCAGTGGGGTCCCTGTCCCTTTAAGACTTTCAAAAAGCACTCGCTTTTCTTTGTCCCAGGGCACTGGCTTCGGGACCTGCTCACAGGTCTTAATGTCCTGCTGCCCTAGTTTCCAGCACCCCATGCATGCACTGTGTCTGTGCTCTGGTGCGGATGGCTGGGACTGGGTGTTTAGCACTCCTGGGCTCCCTCTCCCTCCCGCCGAGAGCTGGGGTGAGGGGCACTTGGGTCCCGCCGTGCCGGGGTTTGTATCTTACCCCTTTCACCAGGCGCTGGGTTCTCGCAGGTGTTAATGTAGTCTGGCTGGTGTCCTGTGTGTTCTGGTCTCTCTTTTAGGTATAGTTGTATTTGTTGTATTTTCAAAAATATATATGTTTTTGGGAGTAGATTCCCACTGCCCTACTCACGCCGCCATCTTGGCTCCGCCCTCCATATTTATTATTCTTGTATCATTACTTCTGTTTTATTCCTTTACTAACATATTGAATTGTGTATTTAATGTATTTTCTATCTGTAGTGGTATAAGTATTTAAAGCTATGCATTTTCCTCTAAGCAAAGCTAGATTAAAGTAAATAATTTGTTTTACAAATTCATTAGCATGATTTTTAGCATATGATATTCTCTTGTGTTATTGATTCCAAAATAATATGTCTGGCTTAGGAAGAGGCAACCTTACTTAAATATCAGTAAAGGAAGCCAAAAACCCTTCATGACATAAGCAGCTACAGAGCATTGCAAAATATATACCAATTTTATTTTAAATCAGTGAAACAGAGTTGATAACATAAAATTTGAAGTAATATGTAAAAATCTAATGATGAAAGGAATAAAAATGATTACAATTAGTATTAAAACATGAAAATATTATATATAGAAAGAAGAAATAAGCTTTATTTGGATATCTGATAAAATCAAGCAATGAAATGTTGCTTTCTAATTGTAAATAATCTCTTTCCAACACTTCATTGGTTGAAATTAGTACAACTTATTTTGGGCTTAATTCTTAATATGAAGGATTTTTAAAATGTTTCTTTATTAATATATAAAAATAAACACGTATGCAAGTTTATGTGAAATTGATTTGTGTTTTTGATAAACTACTGTGATGAAATTACATCAAAATTTAAACTTGTAGTCTTTTTTCTTTTATGTTCATGCAACTTGATTACTCAAAACACTGTTGAGGTTTTATGCTCACTTTTCTTTTTACTTTACATAGGAAGCATCTAAGTTCTTATTTTTGCATAAGAAGTGTACAGTGATTAAATAAGATCTAAAGAAGAAGTGTACAGTGATTTTGAAAATTGTCCTGTGCCTTAGTAACAGGTCCATTTGCCTGTCTGCTCAAAAAAGGTCATATAAATGCTACCCACATGTGGTCAGGCATGGTATCTTTTCATCTTCAAGCGAGTTCAAGAATAGCTTAAATGTAATACTATTTTATTTAATTCACATCCTTTGGTTTCATTTTGTTAAGTAGTACTTCATTTTAACTGTTTAATGTCATTTGTATCCCCCCATCTCTTTTCCTCATACTCAAGTTTAGCTCACTCACTAATCCTATTGGTGCAAATGACAAATAATTCCTCTCTGAATTCAGCCTTTTTCATCATGTTGTCCCTTTCAACTTACTCTCTTTTGTCTTCTCAAACAGGCTGTGCATTTTTGGTCACTTCCCCTGTTACCCATAAGATTTATAATTTTTTGCTGATTCTTCATTTTTCATTGCAGTGCTTGATAGTTTATTTTCCTCTAGACTCCCAATGTTTCTCAGATGCGTATTCATGCATCTGCGTTCTAATTAAAGTTATACATTAATGGACTCTTGGTTTCATTGTGTAGTACATCAAAAACGGAGAGTGAGTTGGGTGGTGAATGTTCCCAGCATTTTGCAAAATGTGTTGCTCCTTGAAGTACCCTCATTTGCAGCTGTTCAGTTTATGCCAGAATCCTGCGTTGTAGACTGTAGAATACTTAGGCTTATCCAGACATAATATTTACAGATAAATTAAAAAATAATCCCAGTAATGTTTTACAATATTCAAACATATCACTGGTTTCCCATATATATTATTTATTAAATTTACCCCAGTGTGAACTTCTTCTTAAATCTTTTTTTTTCCCCTTAATATTGATTAGTCTGCTCATTATGAGAGCCAGGGATGAGAATTTGTATGAATTAGGTAAATTTTGAAGTATGTTGATCATTTTTTCTCTATCATAGTAAAATATTTACTCCCAAATAAAAGATGCTGAAGGTCACCATTAAATCAAACAAAATGTACTAAAGTGGCATATCCTTTCTTTGAAATATTGAAGCAATGATAGTATAGGTTCTCTGTTCCATGCATGTGTGTGGGTAGGTGTATGTATGGTGAGGAGAGGTTGAGGGTATAAGTATGCACCAGAATATAAGATTAAAAGCCTTTTCTTCAGAATATAAATAAAATTTGACTGGATTCTACAGTAATATTTAACTCTAATATTTGCACACTTATTTTGAAAACAAAATTTGGCTAGTTTATATTAACCATAATTCCACTATAAATGCGCAGGACACAACAGAATTGTATGTTGGAAAACTAAATACCCGAAGTCAAATAGGTAGGTTAATATTAATCAAATTAACAAAATGTTCAATAACCACTAAAGGACATTGTGAGTTTTTGTGTGTGAATGAGATGAATTGCGGGTTTGTGTTTCTATGTTAAGTGGAAACAATAAACAATCACATGAAATAATGAGAAGGAATATCTTCTGCAATATAAATGGGAAAAATGATAACAGGATTGGTAGAGAGTTCCATATGGGGGGTGTGAAGGCAAGATTGGTATATTGAAAAGAACAGATTGCTGAGCATGTAAAGTTAAGTTGGAAGTTGAAGAGATAAATTCTATTGTACAAATGGCTTAAGAGTAGGGTGATATTAAATACAAATACCCAAAGTGATAATACAATGAGTGACATTAAAGAATAAAATCTAGAATGTATTTCAAGGAATTCCAAGTCAAACACAAAACTATCTCACTCCGACCTGCTCTCCATCCTACAAACCCCACTTTTCATTCATCCAAATCAATTATTTTTTTACCAAAATATATCTTACTCATTCTCAACTCTGACAGAGTCCCAATACTTTCCCCTTCCTACCATTAATTTTTCTAAAACACAAATCCAATCCATACTTCAATTCTGAATTCTTCCACTAGCTTACCTGAACCACTCCTACCCTCAATGGTAAATTGCTCTTCTAAACCACTTGTATCTATTCCCTCTAACTTTTGTCTGTAACTAACAAGATGGTATAATTTTCAAAGAAAATTTTGCATTCTTTAAAATATCTTTTTGCTTTGATAAATACAGAGTAAGTGTTCATATAACACTACATTGCTTTAGAAAGGAATGACAGTGATTAAGCCTACTGGATTAGCAGTATTTTTTAATTGGTTGCTGGGCAGTTCAAGAAGGAAATTATCCTGGCTATATTATTTTCATATTACAAATGCAGGGTAAAAATTATCCTAGGTATAAAAAGAGACAAAGAAGGTCATTATATAATGATAAAGGAGCCAATACATCCAGAAGTTAAAACACTTGTAATTATTCATGCACCTGACATCAGAGCACCTTAAAGCAAAACCTAACAGAGCTAAAGGGATAAACAGTAACATAATAGTTGGGGATTTTAATACCCTTCTTTCAACAATATCCATCACACTCAATGGTGAAAGGTTGAAAGCTTTTCCTCTAAGATAAGGAACAAGACAACAGTTTCCACAAGGGTTTCCACTCTTACCATTCCCATTCAACACAGTATTAGTATTCTGAGCTAGAGCAATCATGCAAGAAAAAGAAATGAAAGGAATCCAAGCTGGAAGAGAAGATGTAAAATTATCTCTATAGAAAATCCAACACTCAAAAAAACTGTTAGATCTAATCAATGAATTTGGTGAAGTTGCAGGATACAAAATTCATGTACAAAAATCACTAACAGACTAACAGTTCTATGCAGTAAACAAATTTTCTGAAAAATAAAAATGGAAATTGATCCCATTTACAATAGCATACAAAAATATAATATGCTTTGGAATAAATTAAAAGAGGTGAAAGATCTTTAATCCAAAAACCATAAGACACTGATGAAAGAAACTGAATATTCAAATATCCAAACCATAAAAAACTCATACAACTCAATAGCAAAAAAAAAATATGATTATAAAATAGGCAAAGAACCCAAATATATTTTTTTCAAAAAGGTATGTGGAAGGCCAACTGGTATATGAAAAGATGCTTAAAATCATGAGTCATTAGGGAAATGCATATTAAAGCCACAATAATCTATTATCAAATTCCTGTTAGAATGATCTTCAAAAAGACAAGTTATAACAAATGGTGGTGTGGATATGGAAGAGAACCACTGCGCACAATTGGGTAAATTGGTACAGTCACTATTGAAAATAATATTAAGGATCCTTGGAAAATTAAAAATAGAACTACCATATGATTTAGCAATTCCACTTCCAGGAATATACCCAAAAGTAAATGAAAACACTAACTCAAAAAGATACCTGCATCGTCAGATTCATAGCAGTATTATATCAATAGCTGAGACATAGAAACAACCTAAACATCCATCAATGGGTGGATGAATAAAGAAGTAATGGTATATATATACAGTGGAATGTTACCGAGCCATAAAACATGAGGAAATTCTACCATTTGAGACAACATGGTTGGAACTTAAAGGTATTCTACTAAATAAAATAAGTCACAGAAAGACAAATACTGTGTGTGATCTATGATCTCACTTATATGTGGAATCTGACAGGCAAAATATAGTAAAAGAGATCAGATTTGTGGTTGCCAGAGGCAGGGGTATGGGAGGTAGATTTGGAGAAAGGTGGCACAAAAGTGCAAACTTCCAGTTATAAGATATGTATGTACTAAGGATTTAAGGTACAACATAATGACTATAGCCAACACTGCTGTATGAGATATAGGAAAGTTGAGAGTAAATCCTAATTGTTCTCATAGCTTTTTATTTTATCTATAAAATAAATTAAATATTTTTTACTTTATCTATACGAGAATGTGGGTGTTAGCTGAATCTGTTATAACCATTTCACAATATATGTAAATCAAACCATTGTGCCATAGCCTTAAACTTATGCAGTAATGTACATCAATTATTTCTCAATAAAATTGGGAAAAAAAGAAAAAATTTGTGTGAATCCATAATATCACACAATCCATCCATTTCTACTTAAGGATACTCCCAATAATACATAATTTACCACCAAAAGCCTCTTAACTTACTGTGTTCAATATACAGAATTTATTGGTGGAAATAACACCGTCAATACCTACTTTACCAATATGATTAACAATGGTGTTTATACATTACTTTGGCCACAGTGAACTTTCCAATAGAAATTGACAATGGATAGCAATCCTGTAATATTTTTTTTCCCAGAAAAGTTGAGTTTCACTCCAAAGTATATTGGGGAAAAAAAGTATTTTGTAGGTTTTTTAGGAAGCAAAGAATGTGATCATCTATAATACTGTTGAGACTTCGAATACCTCCCTGGACTTTCCACTCTTAGCCCTTTCCCCTTAAATAAATCTCCAGTTGCTGCTACAATCCTTGTCTTCTTTTTTTTACCCTTTTATTTGACTTCAACCTTTTTCCCCCCATGTCTGGTTTAAGCACATTCTTCTGATCTAGTCAAGATGTAAAAAGTTTTTTATGGTCTTTAAAAGTTTTCATCAAAGTTCTAGTTTCAGAGCTCTATCCTATATTGTCAGCCCCTCTTATCAAAAAATCTGTATTCATCTCCGTGGTCCTACATTTCTAAAACCTCCCTATTCTAATTTCCTTTCCCTCAAATAGATCCTTACCTTAAGTTATTGCCTTCCTATCATGGTTTTCAGTTATTTTGATTATAGTAGTAAACTTTTTTTGTATAAATAAATATCAGACCTATGTGAATGCTGTGAAATAATCTAAAAACATATAGAAAAATACATGAAAAGAATTCATTTCCATTTGAAAATAACACTGTATACAACATATCTTGTTTACTATCAGTTGTGTATGTTTCCTTGTTTACCCCAGTTGATATCATTCGCTGTTAAATTTTTCAACATTTTCACGTGTACTAAAAAAAAGTACACATAAATATGATTCT
Source organism: Manis pentadactyla (assembly GCF_030020395.1). Lineage (NCBI taxonomy): Eukaryota > Metazoa > Chordata > Mammalia > Pholidota > Manidae > Manis > Manis pentadactyla. Next base: position 27,504,250 of record NC_080021.1, on the reverse strand, counting down.
GATTTTGATGAAATTAAAGTTGTAATATATAAGATGAATTTAGTAGAACTACACAGTCTCACAGTATTAAATTGTATTACAGACAATGATACTTTCTACCCCACCTCAATGTTACGAGTTCATCTCTACTAGATCATTCCCTTTAACATAAAACATATTATTATTTTACCAATCAAAAGATATTCTCACATTATTCATTTACTCTTCAAATTATAGTCCCAAATCTCTTTCTCCTTCACACTGAGTATTTGGAAATAATTATCTACATTCATTAATTCCTCTCCCCTTTTTACACACCCTTCACTCCATAGACACTACTCTTGCAAGATTATCAGTGACTTTTGTCTTTCTAAATTCATTCAATTATCCCTGCTTGTCTTATTTTTCCCATCAACCATTGACACAGTTAATCCCTCCACCATCATTAAAACAGTTTTTCATTTTGCCTTCAAGACTTTATATGCTTTTGGCTTTTTTCCTAATCAATTGATATCCCTTCTGAGTTTTCTTCCTAGGTTGTCATCATAACCCCAAAGATCACTTCTTTTATTGTTGGATTTTCCTGAGTCTTTGATCTTTCCCTTTCTCTATTGACTTGTATTTCCTTGAAGATCTCATGTAGTCTTGGGAGTTTAAAATAGCATCTATATTCTGACAACTTCCCACTTTATAGATCTCACTGAAATCTACATTCTTTATTCAATTAGTTACTTAGCAACTTCATTTGCATATGTAAAGGGAATTTCTTTTCATTTCTAAAACCACGTTTCTAATCTTCCAACATAATCATCCCACCTTTTCTGTCAGAAGGATTGGTAACTCCACCTTTTCAGAAATGATAACTTGATAAAAGTGCCTTTTGAGTCAATCACATACAATGTAGTTTTTTGGAATTTGAAGAGAGATATTACAGTTTCTATTATATAAGAGGCACTCAGTGGAGACTGACTGGTTTATTGTAACATAATTCTGACAGGTGAGCTCTCCATTGCTGAAAATAAGCTTCTTGTGAAAAGGAATTTTAACTTTGTTTTGTTCACTGAAATATCCCTTATTAGAAGGCAAGCAGTCACCAAATGGAGGCTGTATAAATGAGGGATGGTGATGGTGATGATATTTTTCTGGCTAACACTGAACTGGTTCAGATGTGACAGCTTTATTTTTATCTTGCTTTCTGGTTAGTGAAACCTCCCTTTTTAACTTTTCTTTTTTCAAAATTTTTCTTTCCTGTTAAATTAAAAAAATTTTTTCATTTCATAGTTTCAAACGTACATGTCAAATTTTTCTTTTTTAGTTATCATTATTTTGTAACCTGTGCATATCCCTTTTTATGTTAAAGAAGTTTTCTTCTACTTTTGTTTGAGTGTTTTGTTTTGCCTTATTATGTACCCAATTTTGTAGCCTTTTTTCATTTACAAATGAATAGGTTTGTTATCAACAAAGGTATAAGGTGTCATGGGGTTGGCATACTATTTCCAAATTGCTGGGATCTTAGATTTTATTTAGCGTATATATTATATGATTATTTATGTGACTTGGTAAAGGATATTGTGAGTGGAATTTAATAAATAATTGGAATTTACTAAGGAGTTCAGTGCTAATTTGGCATAAATCTGGTAGGAAAAAAATATTTGGGTATAAATTTCAGGAAACTGAAAGTCTTATATTAATGCAAATAATAGTGATTACAGTGGGTATAAGGACCATGAGCTACTCCTGTGTAGCTATTGGTATAATTTTTATTTTTCACTGCATTGTTTTAACAATAGAAGTGAAATAATCATAGCTATTATAAAAAGGAGGTAGATGATAGAACAAAAAGGAATGACATGTACTTTCTAATGGAAATACTTAAGAAAAGTTTACTTACATGTAATTTTTTTTCTGACAACATGGTTTTCTTTTCTGTGGCAATTTAAGATAATTGCCTTTTCAACGTTTCTAACCTTCAGATGTTTGCATATAATTGTACTTTTTTCAACAGGCCCCTTATTTAATCAACACTTTCTATTTGCCTTTAAGTATTCCTCTATGACATCCTTAATTTTTAATTTACAGTGATGCATATGCATGTGTATAAATTAAAATGTGGGTCTGCTTAGGTGTTCATGTGCAATCTGGAAAATGAAGAAACTTTGGGGAAAATGCTATTTTTTAGGAAAGGAAATACATGATATTTGTAGCATCTTTTGAACAGACCACACGATTTCTCCTCCTTTTATAATGAACACCAATGAAAACTGAATTTAACATCTTTTGAAATCTTATTAGAGGGAATAAAATTAATTATGTGAAATGTAAGACTCATAGCCTTAACTTTCATGAAGAAGGGAAGATAAAGTACTATAAAGTACATGATACCTTCAACTGCTATAATTTGTTATTATAATTGTTTTGGTTTTAGTGTTATATAGATTATAATTCAATGTAGTCAAATTTTTAATATGTATAGTTTCTAGTTTCTGTAGTAAGTGTAGTGAGTGCACTACAATCCCAGGTGACCATTCATGTACACTTTCTACTAGTGCATTGGTGTTGTCATTATATTTAAAAATTTTTTCTTTGTTCTAGTTTAAAATAAACATAGTGGTATATTGGAAACCAAGTTTAGCTTTGTTTCATATGGCTGTTCATTGTTTTCAACCACATCTGTTAAAGAAAACCTTTACCTCCATTGATTAATCACCATCTAAATGAATAAAATTGCCATGTAGAACAGGACAGTGTTCATCAGTACTCTGTTTCACTTTGAAGCTGTTTATATTGGTATTAGTTCCACACTATGGTTTTTTTAGATAGGTTTTGCATTGAATTTGTCAGTTTAGTTAAGAAAAACTGGCTCTGTATGTTTTTTTAATCTTCGGAAACCCCATTATAGTAGATGCTGTCATGGCTCCCCTGACAGACACTCAAATCTATTTGCCAAGGGCATCCTTTCACTTCTGTGAGTTTGACCCTGTTTCTTTGTGTTGAAGAGCTGCCCTCAGGTCTGCCTGTGCCCACTGTGCTTGTGTGTTTTCCACAAGTGACTACAAATTCATGCCACAAGTGGCAGATTATAACTACAGTCTCAGAGGTGAGGGAGTATTAACATGTCAGGCCCCTTATTGCTGATTGCAGTGATTCCAAGGTGAAACCTATACTGTTTCCAGAGTATTCTTGTATGATTGAACTTTGGGTATCCTCTCTGGGACTTTAGCTGATATTACTTCCTTGATTAGCTCCTTCCCATTTTGGTCCTATTTTCTTTCTCCTCTACTGAGTTTTCCTGGAAACTTATAAGTTATTTCTGCACAAATCCACTTTGTGGGTGGTTTTCTTGGACACTCTCCAGTTGCAACAAAAGCCTCCGATAATCCCACATGGAGTTTGGGAGCTGGCCCTCCCGAATTGTCCCAGAGTGAAGCAATGGTGTTTGGGCTTTTGCACTTACTCTAAAAAGAGTGTACACAGTTATACAGGAGTACAGCGACAGCCATCAATGATCAATACTCCCAGCAGCTGGGAGTGTACACAGTTATACAGGAGTATGGAGGTAGCCATCAATGATCAATATCCCAACAGCTGGAAGTGTGCAGTTATCAGGAGTACAGAGATAGCCATCAATCATCAATACTCACAGCAGCTGGGAGTGGATACAGTTGTACAGGAGTACAGCAATAGCTATCAATGATAAATACTCCCAGCAGCTGGGAGAAATTAGTGCCTTAGCCAAAAGGGGGAATCCAGGTGGTACATCAGAGCATGACCTACACATAAAAACAATGGAGATAGGGTAACTAGTAGTAGCCTAGGTAGGAGATGATGGTTAACTGGTCAAGGCAGTATAAGGGTTAGTGGACACAACTGTTAGATTTGAGATATATTTTGAACCAAATTTTAACTAATTTGCTGATAGATTTGGGAGAGTGGGCCGAGAAAAGAAACAAGGGTCATTTCCAGTTCTTCCTTTTTTTTATTCCTGAACAACTAGGTAAATGGTGATGTGATATGTTAATATGGGAAAAAATAAGCAGAAAACATGAGTTGATGGAGGAAATTGTTTATGATGTTATAGTTGGTATTCCTATTATATATCCAATGTCAAGTATATTGTATATTATGAAAATCTAGAATTTAGGGAGGCAGTTAAAGATGTAAATGTGCAAGTCATGACATACAAATGGCATTTAAAATCATGAGACTGGATAAAATGACCTACGCTAATGCCTATCAAGCTTTCTTAATCCACAATAAAAAGCATTTTACTTCTTAAACCATATTCATGAGTAAATACTGAAATAAAATTTTCACAAAATTGCTTGCATTGACTATACAGGATTGAATATTTGAAAGAATTCACAGACTTCATAGGTTGAATATTTATTAAGGTTTTAATAAAGTTAAAAAATGTGGTACAAATGGAGGAAAAAAATGCACAGAGAATTCCCTAATAGAAAGAGAATTATCACTGGCCTGAGAGGTTTCTAGGTACAGCTCCCCAGGATCCTGCTGAATAAGATGTACTTCACCTTTAGTTTATGAACCACCAAGACATGGACATGAAATCTTTGCTTTAGGGAAGCCCAAGAAAAAATTTCCATTCCTAGGTACCTATTATACCTCACTGGTCACATTCCCCAGTCAGTTAAGCCAAGCGTAAGCTATCAATTTACGTATTAATAAATAATATAAATAAGCTTGTTCTGGATGTTTCCAGGGAATTTTTTACCCTTAAATAGCACAGTATATATTACTAGTTATTAAAACTCATCCTGATCTTGAATAATAATTAGTACAAGAATCCAGGCATCCTCAGAGTTAAGCAAAGAACTGTCTCAGACCATGTACTTAACACTATATGTGATGTTAACTGACTTTTTAAATACAATTTTTATTTTATTTAATTACAAGTACATTCTAGTCATGATCCATTAAATTGGTTTCATAAGTCTTTGTTTTCCAGCCTCAATTTGGAAAAATGCTAACCTAGGGAGGATATAGAGGAAAAGGGAAGAGGACATAAGTATGGGGACCTTGAAACATCAACACCTAAAGATTGGAAAGAAGAATAGGAAATAGGGAAAACTTTTGAGAAAAAGCTAAAATAGGGAGAAATGCCAGTGGTATCCTGGAAACTAAAAGAAGAAAAAAGTTCTGAACAGAGAAATAATCATTTGAGTTGAATGATACTGAGAGACATAGGAATTTGTTGACTAAAAAATGACATAGGTGAGAAAAATGTCATTGGTGATCTTGACAATAACTGTGGGAATGGACACCTGTTTGGAATGGATTGAGGGAATAACAGTAGGTGAGAAATCGAATAGTGGGGCAATGGACATCTTCGAAGTTATTTGCCCTACGAGGAGCAAAAAACAGGGCAATAATTGGACTGGGTCTTGGGGATCCGAGAGTGTATTTTAATGGACTAAATAACATCATGCTTATAAGACAAGGGAATGACCTAATAGAAAGGAAAATTTTGAAGATTTAAAAGATAGAAGAGATTATTGCAGGAAAGAACTAAGTAAGGCAAGAGAGGATGCTGCCCAGAGAAGGACATGAGAGATTTTACCCCACCTAGGAGCAAGGATAGTTCATGCATTTCATTAGGAGGCAAGATGAGCACATGGCAGCAGATGTAAGCCAGTACATGGACAGTGTGAAAGAGAATTCTCTGGAGACTCCTAATTTCACAGGTGTTATTTATTCTATGAGAAAGAGTAAATAAAGGGGGGCAAGGAAAAGAGAAGTAAGATGCAAAATACGTATCTAAGAGAGTAGGAGAATAAATTCAGAGAGAAATATGACTGGTTTTCTGTGTATCACTGAGGGTCTACTTGAGATTTCTCAGAGTTGGACCAGGTGGTTATGTGGTTGGCCATAGACAGAGTTAGTCAAGGGCTAGTGGTAACCAGGACTGGAAGTCCGGAGAAGTATGGTAGAAGGAAAGAAAAGTAAGAGTTGAGGGTGTAGATATAAAAATGAACAGAACTCTCCAATCTAAGTTGAGTAAGGAGACAAATGAGAACATGCAGGTAACATGGAAAAGTAAAAAAAATAATAATAGTAATAATGGAACACAGATGTGATTGAATAATATACAGAATGGGGGTGTTAGAGCAAGTGAATCTTGAAGACATGTGGTGGACAGAGACATACAACTGTCATGATTATAAATTCCCATCCCACTTTTTTCACCCATAACTCTCCTATATGTCTTCTAGTTCATACTCCCAATTCCATGTGTATGAAAATCTTTCTATACTGATCTAAATATTCTCTAACTCACTTGCCTGACTTAAAGCTCTTTCCTATTAAACATATTTTTCCCTCCACAAATATCCCTTCCCTTTGTTACCTGACCAATTTTTATCATTCTTTAAGACCCGTTCAAATGTTGTCTCATCAATGAAGCTTACCTTGATTTCTCTATTGTAATTTCTCTATATATACCTAGAAATTGATCAATATTCCTACTTTTGAAATGACTTAATTACATCATGCTCTATTGATTTACATATTTGTCTTGTACTTTACCTTGCAGTTTCATCAGTGAGAGACTCTTTCGTCTTTTTGTTTGTTTTTATGTTGGTACAGTTCTTGGAATCTAGGAAGTATTTAGTAAAATGCTGAATGTGTGAATAAGTTAAATGATCTTTTAGCTTTCTGGCAAATGTTTTATATGGGTGGCATAATAACATGGTATGTATAAACTTGAAAGGCTTAATTAACACATGTAGATTTGAGGTCTTAAAAGCATATGTTTTGCTTTTATTTTTCAACAAGTGATATCAAATTCAATAAACAAATAGAGCAACTCTCACACACAGTATTTTTAGGGATATAGACAATTCAACAGCCATTCTTTTTACTAGGTAGAATCATGTGAAACTGCAATTATTGTGGTAAAAAATAGTTGAATACTAGCAATTTCATGTTTCAAATTAAATATCTTTCAGTACAGAAAAAAATCTGCACATACGTTAACTCTTTACCAAACATGTGAAACTCTATTTAAATTATTTAGCAAACTTTAAGTGTGTACATTTGATTTATGTAAACTATCTTTTTGATAGGAGTGATATAAATACCCTATTGCTTTTTTTGATCAAATTTTGCATAGTAAGGATCTTGCATTTGAACAGTGCTGAAACAGCATAATATCAGTGTAATTGCATTGACATCGTAACAGTTCCTTGGCAGCAATTGTGCTCTCAATAATGCAAATATAGTGCATAATTAAGGTAGAGGATACCACGACGATCAGCAGAACGCCTCCTCTGGAGCCTATACAATGTCCCTGTATTATTGCTATGAGAGCAATGATCACATCCTGTGCCTTCAGAGAACAGCATATAATGGGCAATGTGTGAGTATCATAAATGATGGAAACTGACATGTGCAGCAGCTGTGGATCTTGATTTCTTCAGATGTTTATTCATAAAATACGTATTGCTCTTGTCAGTCTTCCCAGATACTATGACTACACAGTGCAGAAGAATAGATTAGGGGGGGAAAAAAGCCAATTAAACAATTTGCTGTGTTTGAAACTGTTTTAAAGTACAAACTGTTCTTAGTCTTAATGAACCATTTGTCAATTCCTAGTGCATAAAGTGGCAAAATATTAACATTATAAATGCCTTCTTGAGCACTTTCATACCACCAAACAAATTCTACCTCATATTGATTTATTGATAATCTTCCTGAGAGACATAATCTAACTTAGTTCATTTTTTTATGTTTCTATTTTCTTATCTATAAATTAAGGAAGATGTGCTATGTAAGTAATACGTTTTTTTTTATTTAAAGGAGATAATGCAGTATAATGTTCATTTATCTGAGCATCCGTCACAATGCAGATACAATTTGTTATTATTAGTAGTAATAGTAGTAATATTTTTTCTGTCAATCCTCACCATCTCTGTTATAAACATGTACAGTTAGAAGATATTTAATTTAACAAGTATGTCAGTATTCTAGAATGGAATGTCTGCAAAGGGCAGAGCCTTTGTCTGTGTTGTTCATCACTAAATCACCAGTATCTAAAAGAATTCTTGGCTTACAAACAGTATTTACTTGATATTATTGAATGGATTAACCAATTCTGTGTAGCATGTAAAATTTTAAGCAAAATCTCAAATGAATGATTTCAAGCTTCTAATTTTTCCTAGATTCTCATCATTGGAACATATGACCCATAGGTACAAAGAATTCTAGAATTCTATAAGTGACTGATTGTATTTTTGCAAGAGAGATAGAATTATAAAAAAAAAAAGATCACCGTGTTAATTTTTGATCACCCGTTTAATAGTTATATTAATTATCATCAGACTTAAATTTTCATAGATCTTAACAATATTTAAAAAAATAGAATTAAGTGAAAAACTAAAGTCTCTGCATCATATAACATAACAGACTATAAGAATCTGGCTATGTTGTCAGGTACAAGGTTTATGATAAATACTATTTTCCTTATAAGAATTATTATTATTTTGTATAGTTTCTGTAAACACTGGCAAATTAAAAGGAATTGGTTGGAGCATATGTTTGAATTATGATTGTACTGAATGATCTATTGACTCTTTTCCAAGCCTGAAATTCTAAGTTCTTTCCTGTTCTGATATTTTAATGTTTCTGTGAAATATTAATTACAGCAATATTTTCATTTATCTTATCTAAATCTTAGCCATTTATTTTTCATCTGATATTAAAGCAGCATGATATCTTGACGGTGCTTCCATTCATGTATATAAAATTGCTCACCCACGAACAAGCAGTTGTTTCTGCATTGCAGAAGGTAACAGCCGACATTAGATGAATTGAGAAATCCAAAATCACTTTTAGACATTTTGGAGTGTAGAAAACATAAAGGGTTTCTACTATGGCCAAAAACTTCGTATAATATTCCTTATTAATCTTAAAAACAATCATTCGCATAAGATAAATAGTAGGTTATGCCATGTGAAATTGTCCATCTTTGACTTAATATATGCATAAAGGAGATTTAATAAGACACAAGTAGTATCATATTAATATTTAATAATGAGAAATTGGGCTCAAGGAGATTAAGAACTTTCTAGTATTATGCTTGCGGTGGAGTAACTATTTAAAGACCATTCTGTCTGGCTCAATCTTCCTTATATTATTTCATAGTTTATCAAATTTAACATTTTGTATCCATATTTTTTCTTCTACCGTCAAAGATCTACTCCTTTGGATTAAGGAATTCCTTTCTTCAGGACACCATTTTTATAAGCAATTTTAAAAAATTATAATTTAAGAACCCAATAGGAATTTTTAAATAACTGTCTTTGGGGATTATTCATCAAAACCATTTCTAAAAAGTGGCTAAATGAGTAAGTTCTAAAGATAAACAGAATAGCAGAGTATGAGGACACACACATAAAACATGTTTTAAAGTTGTCATTTTTAAAACAAGTAAAAATTACTTACTTTTTCGGCCATACTCTTTATTGAGAATCTTCAAGAAGGAGTGGATTACTTCTTATATATAAATCCTATATTCTTCTCCTATGGTTTTTACCTTGCTACTTAGAATACCTCTGCTGATTCTTCTGTGTCCCTACTGAAAATAATTGAGTACTAAAACAGATTTTCCTGTCACTGTCAACTCTCCAAAAACTTAAAATAATGAGTTTACATTCCCAATCATTTAAGTAAATAATTATGAATATGGTAATTATGAAGTAGGTAATGCTTTGCCAGTTACTCCTGATTTGAAGGGGAAAAGCAATCACATTTCACAGTGAACAAATAAAAGAGCAAATATTCAGTCAGCAATATTCTTTCCTCTCCTTATTGGGAAGACTGCAAAATTTTTTTACCTACAAGTATAGAACTACTTTCCTTTTTGCTTTTATATTACAGGTATCCTAAAATTCCAAGTATCAGAACATGTCATTCTCAAAAGATGTTCTTATGCTCCCCCAAATGTTGGCAATCATAGAAATCTTTAAAGCAATGCAGAAACATAGGTAACATTTTTCAGTTTCATTTTGATTTTCTTTCAAGGAAAGTAGATATTGATCTTGTTCAGTATCAGAAAGCAAGAATTTGAAACACCACCATCTTTAAAAAAGATTCATTCCTTACATTAACTCATCCGATCTATATCACTGTGGAAACAGGGCTAAAAAGTCAGGCAACAACTGAGTAGGACAGATGTCAAATGTTGATTGCCCATGGAAAAGTTCAAGTTTTAATCTACAGAAAAATATAAAATGTTTACAAACTTTTCTCTAAAGTCAGAGTGCTTTTATAGATATCTAGTTTACTGATAAAAGACTGAAAAGTAAGGATATATTAAAAATTTTATTGTTTGTGTACTTCTAAGTGTAAGTGGCTATCTTTTAATGAAGTGTTTTGTAGTTGCGGTTTCCATATATAGTTGAATTCAAAATCAGGTGTTTGTTATCTTTTTTATAGTTATGTAAATGATTATAATCATATGTTTGTGTGTGTATATTTACACTTATACTTAAAATAATTTGATGTTCCTTTACTTTTCCCATAAACAGGCATTAGTTGCATCCTTGTGCATGCTCTATGTGCTGCATTTCCTTTAGGTATAGGGCATGGTGATTGTAAAGTTTCTACTTTTGTTCTTAAATGGCATAAGACCCTGTATCTTTAAAACGATCTTCTATCAGCAAAATATATGACAAATACAAAAAAGCAGCTTCTGACCACAGTCAGCTGAGCTGTCTCGGCTTGAATAGCTAGGTGATAGTGTACTCCTGTTGGTCATAAACAATTCCACAAATACCAAAAGCATCCAAGGTCATTCTGTGTCCATGATGGAGTGAGACAGAAACCAGAGCACGCGGTAGTAATGACTGCACACAAACAAAAACTGAAACACAGCCCAAAGCACACAAATGATTTAGTATCCACTGTCATTTCTTTACCATATAAAGGATAGCTCCACTTGATTCTTTCTGCCTTTAAGATAAAAATGATTAAGGTACACAATCAAAAGATTATCGTATGCCATATTCTATGCAGACCAACACTGCTTCCTTGAACTCTCCAAAATCATATAACACATGTCAAAATCCTCTGAGACGGCTCATTGATCCATATTTGTCAGTTGTTGGACTTGCTATAATGAGCCAGTGAAACTGGCTTTAATTTACCTATAGGTATGTTCCTAGCAGACTTGAACTGGAGCGTGCTAAGAAAATTCTTGAAAGATGTATGCAATTGTTGTATGCCACTAACAGTCACGTAGTGCTGTGTATTTTTATCAGAAGAAGTGCAGAGCAAAGAAATATATTGAATATTTTCTGTCAGATATCTTATTTGGCAATTTCCACACTGAATCATCTTTACCATCCTGGGAAATTTTGCTCTTTAAGAAATTGGGTCAGGGTTAAATAATAGACTCAGATGTGAATTAGTGTTTTTGTGCAAAATAGTTTCATAAAAGGCAATCATATATAGCATTTCCCTATTTTCATGTTCTTTATGTTCTTTCATTTATGGATACCTCAGAAAAGCATCCACCATAGATAGAAACCTCTTCTATTTAAGAGTATCCTTTTGGAATTTGTATTCTACCCTACCTTCTTACTTTTTAGATCACCCCACCTAAGCAAGAGTCTCAGTGTTTATTTGAAACCATTACTGGACCAAAGTGAAATTTCTGTATTTTGGGAAATAGCTGTGACAGACTTTGTTATGGTTAATGATGGTTTAAGAAAGGAATTGTGAGCTGTTCCTTCCTTTTCTATGATCTGAAACACTATGTGCATAGTAAGTATGTCTTTTAAAATTTGCAATAAATTTAATAATGAATAAATAAATGTACTTCTTTCTTAACTTTTCTTTTTCTTCAACGCAATGCCAATTCAATTACCTAATTTGCCTACCGTTTCTCAACTGAATTCCATCATATATTAAGTTCCAGTATTTACCAGGAGGCTTTCTGGATTCTATGAACTTGCACTGATGTATCATTCTAGTCTTGTGAATTTTATTTCTGTATTTCTTTGTATTTCTAAAAATTTGAATTTCAATTTTGAGGCAATGCTATGTACATTTATACATTTGCTTTATTAATTTGTGCCATCTATTAATTTAAAGTGATTTTTAGAACCCTGTAATGTTTACATTTTAGTTGAAGTTTATCTCATTACCCTAATTTTTCTATATTTAAATATTTATATTATGCTTTTGCTGCTCTCTATTTTTAACATTGTTCATTGCAAAAAAAAGTCTAAATAACCTAATTTGAGAGTTTAAATTGTGTTTGGTCTTCAGCTTTATTGTGATAACAAACAGGTTTATTCTTATAATCGCTTTATTACCATCTTCACAAATCCATTGTTCCGTTTCAGTCTTCTTGATTCCTCAGTAGCCTTTACTACAGCTTCTCTCTCATACTGGAAACCTTTGCTTAACTTTGCCTCCAGAACATCTTATTATTGGCTTTCCATTATTATACCATTTATTATATTTGTCTCATTTGCTGGCTTCGCCTTTTTTGCATGAACTGTTTCTGAACACTTAATCAGACAATATCCCCTCCTACTTTATCTATATTTACTTCTTCAGTGATCTCACCCATGATCATAGCTTTAAAAATCAGCGGTACTCTGTTTGCTTCAAAATTTGTATCTTTAATTCAGATTTCCTCCTGAGTGTCACTTTTGCACACATATTTTCTTTCTTCATTCTTGCTTGGATGTCCAGTAGGCAATTCAAAATGAAGCAGTTCAAAGTATAACCAGACCTACTTCTTATACTCTTCACCTCAGTAGATGGCAATAATTTATTCAGTTAGTTATCTACAGAGCAACCTGAGTTATTAAACATAGCAATTTTTGCCAAGTTTGGGTACTTGGCACAAAAGCCTACCACCTCAGATGCCAGAGGAAGTTAGTAACCTGAAAGGCCTACGAGGACACAGTCATGGATGCAACTGGAAAAATGTCACAAAGAATGGGAAGAATACAACCACATCCTAAGGCATGATAAAATGTGAGGACTCGCTTTACATTTAGAACCATGCCCATGCCAGGCAGTTGAGCAGAAAGCAGGCTGAGAGGTGGAGGGTAACTCTCCATCACAGGTATCTATGGATTTGCCTTGATTTTTATTTGTTATGTGGTAGATTTGCACTTACTATAAATATCAATGTTTTTTAGAAATTGGTAAATTTATGGACTATGCTTATTTTTTCAAAATCAATTCCATATTTTTATACAAAGGTACATAGTTCTTCATGTTGTGGGCACTGAATTCAAAGCTACGTAATTAAATTGTGACTATATCTCTCTCCCTACCTACCTACCGATCTACCTGCTTGTCATCAATCTATAAAAATGGAAACCTCATCTCTCCAGATCACTGCTTTTCAGGAATTACAAATGTAGGCTGATGCTCTTACCTCTTTTCCCATTTCAGAACCCGGTGTTAATATATTAGCCATTGATTACTACAGGACTTTCGTTTTTTTCCTCCTTTTCCTCTTCTTTCCTTCTACCTTCTCCCCCTCCTCCACTTCTTCTTTTTACATTTCCAATGTAACACCTAACTCCATTATTTCACATTTTGAAGATTAACAATTTAAGATTTAGAAATTTAGGAGAGTCACCCAGAGGCATACTACTGGTAAATAAATTAAAGAGTCAATATTTTAACATATCTTTTGATGCCACATTTCATGTCCTGTCTATATCTTGCTCCCTTTCATAACTCTGTTGGCAACTAGAAACTATTTTGGAAAAGAATGTATTTTTGATGTTCTAGACTTTGACAAAAATGTAATTCATGACAGTAAAACAGCTTGAGAGTATAAAACCATTAGATACTATTATTCATAGTATTCTATTTTGTACATTAACATTTTTAAAAAGATGCTAGCATTAAGTTAAATTATGTAAATCTTTGTCCAATGGCATTTATGCTCACAGGTAAAACACACTGACTTTTGGGAGACAGTAATCAACCTAAATTTAGAAATACCACCTCACAAAGACAGAGCATTTTATCATAACATGTCAACCAGACGTAAGATGGATAAACGTTTGTTAATGTAACAAATGTAGGCTTCTCTTAGTAAGTAAAATTAACATGGAACAAAAAATAATGTGTTCTAGTAAGATGTGTATTTGGAACATGAACACATTTAAAAAAAACATTTCCTTTAAATATTTTGAAAAATTTAGAGAAGATAGAAATCACAATTGTGTTTGAATATAGAGAAATATTTTTCTAAATAGATAATCAAAATACTGAAAAGATCATATAATTGTATAAAATGAATACTTAAGGAATCTGTTTTGTATAATACAAAATGGAGAGTTTAACAAAATGCCTTTTAAGCATATAAATGAAATTCTAACAACTACAAATTACTTAAAAAACATATAACATTTATATTAAAATCCAGATACATTGAACATGTAGACACATTATGATACAATATGATGCTGTGCCACAAAAGTTAAGGCTAGAGGAATCTTTCAGAGAGATGTGACAAAAAAGAACCATGTCTGTCTTACAGAAATTAATGCAAGTAAACTTAAGAGTTAAATGTTTTGAAAACGAATAAGGTGAAATTAAGGAAGTATAAAATATGATCTTTGAAGTTATCAACATGAAAGTCATCAGGGCTATTGATCATCTGTTGGAGGTAAATGGACAATGGAAGTGTGTTTAGAAGGGATTGCTTGTGTGCATCGATGAAGGAAGGAGAGTAAGCTGAGATAGAGAGGAATTGGGTTTGTTTGTTTAAGTGTGGATTGCATGGACCATGTTCAAAGATTGATGAGGATGATTTAGGAGAGTGAGTAAATTTTAATATTCAAGGACACCAAGAAATAAAGATCCCGGAAAGGATTCAGAATACAAGTGAGAGAATTGACTTTTGAAAGTGTGAAAAAAGCATTCTCTGTTTAACAGAAGAGAAGGATGCCATAAAGACAGATACAAATATTATTTATGTTTGTTACTATGGTATTAGAAGTTTGAGGAAATTACCATTTGTCGGCTAACTAATCTTTTTGAAGTGTGAAGTGAGGTCATCAGCTGAGGATAAATAAAAGGAGAGTATTCAAAGTATGAAAAGAGACGGTGAGAAAACAATAATTATTTCAGAAACTGAACCATGATAAATGCAAGAAAACAACAGAGTTATGAAGACTTAGTTTGATGTTTGTTATCATGTTTTTATAATAAGCACAATCTGTATAATTAACCCTAAAATAAGAAATTATTGTGCAAATATCTAAGCATTTTTACAATAGGAATGATCTTACAGTTTATAGACAATAAATACTAATGATTAATAAGCGGGAGTAATGTTCAATCACAGTAATGAAAAAGGAAATGCAAATTAAAATAGGAACGAAACAGTTTAGTCAAAATGTTGTAAACCTGTTCTCCCTCTCCCTCTTACTTTGCTTTTTTCTCCCTCCTTATCTATGTATTCTCCTCATTATATTATAAGACTACTATTATAATGAGAATTTTGCATAAGTTATTGTAGAAGTGTAAATTGATGTACTAATACCAAAATGCAGTTAATTACTTCTTAGAACCTGAGCAAAGTGTATAACTAAATTCAAATGTGCTTTTTAAAAAAGATACTCATTTTTATGTTATTTATGAAAGAAAACCTTTTGAAATTCTGTAACACAACCATAAGGAAATAAATAAATACACATTGGAGTATTTGTATAGTGTTAACAAATACAGTCATTAACTGTATAAGAAAGTTCGCTCAACAATTTGAAGAGCTGGAGATCATCACATAATGCCAACTAAAATAATTAAAAGTCAGAGGAAAACTTATAAGCTATAAACAAACCAGGAAAGAAACATAATGTCATACCACGAAGTTTAAAGGGAGATGGCCAGAACGATATAAAATATTTCTAGTTTAGTTAAGGCTTTTAATACTTTTCCTCTACATTTTTCCCAACAGCTAGAAGTAGTGATATCGCAACAAAATGTTGCATTTTCTCATTCATAGCACTATTTGAAAGACAAGTGAGCCAAAATAAAAAAGGAGCGGCCTCACGGTTTCCTTAAATTATTAACTAGTCTTGCAAAAGAATTCAAACTAGCATCCTTTGGCATTCTCCCCCAAAATGTAACCAGCTCATTGCCATTATCAGTGTATCGTTCTAACATTGTTGTATGCATCTTGGAATGTGGCTTTCAGACTATTTATGTTCTGAGTCTTTACATTAGGTAAAGACTAAAGATGTGTGCATTTTGATTTTACTATACATTTTTTAAAAATCTCGAATTATAATTCAAAATTCCTGATAATTTATATAATGCCAATATAAGAATCATGGTAACCAAAAGTACTGACAAATAACCAAATTTGATTTCTATGAATTAAGGCATAAAACGTAATTCTGTCTCCCTACTTTAAAAACACTGAATTGCTGCCCATCACCTTGGAATAAAATTCAAGTGTTTTCTTGGTGACCTGTGATGCCCTGCATGATATTTTTCAGCCTTTCCTGCTTTTCTTCTAAATTCAGAAGAATCCAGCTGAAGCAGCATCCTTGACTTTATCCAACTTTGCAGACTTCTTTTTGCCACAGAGTATATATGCCATTCCTTCAACCTAGAGTCTAGTTCGTTATAAGCTTTGAGAATCCAGGGATAGTGACTCATCTATATAGGGCTTTATTCCCACTGCAAAGATCCTGCCACACACTATAAAACTAATAAATGATTTAACTGATTAAGGATATAAATATAATCCATTCTAAGGCTATGCTTTTTAAGGTGGAAATTCCTGTATAGTGAGAAATTAAAAAGAACATCAAGCAAACAAATGGAGACATAGCTTAGAGATTTACCTAAAATTATCATTATTTAGAGTAACAAGGAGGGGAAGCATTTCAAAATGCATAAAAGCTATTTACTTTATAAGATTGTAACATAACACCTAAATTATTTTACTGTCCTTATAGAATGGGAGCTATTTCTGCTCTCACAAAATGACCAGTAGAAGACTACATTTAGTTCTCATTGTCATGGTTAAATTTACTAATATAATTTTGATGTTTTATATATCAATATTGAACTAGAAATTGGACTAAAGTACCCTCTATTTTACGATTCTATGGATCTGGACAACAGTTTGAATAACCTGGATAACAGTTTGATTATGTATGAACTCCATGACTCTATATACAAGAAGAAATACTTTCTTAAAATAGCTGCCATAAAATATTACCTCTTCATAGAATATTTTTTGTAAAATGCAAAGTTGTGCAATAAAACCTCTCTTCTAACATCTTTATGGCATTACCTACATAGGAACGAGGATTGGCTTTGTGAATTTTAACAACATGTATGCATGCATTTAAGTGTGTGTATAGGTGTATTTCAGAGGAAATATGGCCATCATCATAAATACTAAGTTGACTTTACCAGTCTATCATCAAAATAATTTTAAATTCCCTATAAGCATACTTTTTTTGAAGTTCCAATTTTTGCAAGACTTACCAAATCAATCATTTCCAGACGCATCCCAGAAATTTTCTAGTGTTTATGTTAAATTGATAAATCATAATAATATTGTTCCATATTAATTATAGAGAAGTTATAATGCAGTGTCATTACCATACATTTGTCCATCACTTCTGCTGCAAATTAAAATTGCTTGGATCTGATGCTAATAGATTAAGCCAACACTCTTAGCTTTAACTTTACTTGTCACATGTTTTTATCTTCTCCAATGGCAAAGCTTGTTATCTTAATAACATATCCATTAAATATTTTAATCCTCTTGTAAAGTTGAACTGGGTGAAAATTGAACCATAGCTGTGGCTTTTCCAATACTCACATAATAGTACACATCTAAGCAAAGGCACAAACATACACTCTTCTGTACACCATGCCCCTTTCATTAGACAATTTTGATTCTAATTGGTTGTGTATGGGCCTTATTATCTAATTACAATCTAATTAAAAAAATGAAAACCGTTACATAGTATATCTCCACTCTTAATCATGGGCATTAATATACTGTTCTTCAAAATTCAATCTGACAGCCTCTTCAAATTCAGAAATTGGCTTGCTAGAGACCTCCAAGGTCATGATCCTTCAAAGCACTGTTTGTCAAATTGCCCTGACACACCTCCTGCAGGGAAAACTAGTCTTTGATTATTAATGTGCAGTGGAAAAGTGACATTGTCTTGCATACTGATCTTATAGATCAAAAGAAAATTGACAAAGTGAGCAGGCAGAAATACATTGAGTTAAATCTCAGATATAAGATGAATGCAAAAAAGAGTATAATTTGAAATATGACTCTTTATTTCTGGAAAAAGAATACTGAATATCTAAAGGCGTCACAAATGTGCAGGAAGTTAGTACATGATATTCATATCCTCAATAAGAAACATATGGATTACCTACATACAGATTATGCCTTCACAACTGAATATACTAATCAGCAATATTGATTTACAACAAATTAAATTATATAAAGTACAGTTTAATTTATAAAGAATAATTCTACTCCCCTTTGCTGCATTATATCTCAAACCAATAAAAGACATTCATTTAGCATTTATTTTATATTTGTAAATATTTTCATGGATAATATAAAGCAGGAACCCATGGAAGATGTATTCTGTGGACATGGACTATATATATTGATACATATGATAGAAACATAACACATAGAGTCAAGTTTTTTATATAACATAACACTTAAGTTTTTTAATAAAATATATTTTTATAAATTATTATCTTGATAAATTTTTAATGAAGCTAAAATCTGTGTAATGATACATATCACCCATAATATCTCATATATGTGTGTATGTATGTAAGGTATACCTTCTTTTATTGTCTTTCACATATTGTACTCAGCAGTCACTACATTTTACAAATTGAATGTTTGTGGCAACCCAGCATAGAACAAGTCTATTCACCCCATTTTCTAGCATTTACTCACTTTTGTCCTTGTGTCAAATTTTGGTAATTCTCACAATATTTCAAACTTTTTACTGTAATTATATTAAGGTGATCTTTGATGTTACTATTATAGTTGTTTTGGGGTATCAGAAGCCATGCCCATATAAGATGGTAAACAATCGATAAGTTTGTGTGTACTGACTGCTCTGTGCACTGGGCATTACCCCATCTGTCTCCCCATCCTCAGGCTTTCCTATCCCTGATCCAAAAATATTGAAATGAATCTATTTAATAACCCTACAATAGCCTCTAAGTGTTCACGTGAAAGGGAGAGCACGTGTTTCTTACTTTAACTCAAAGGTAGAAATGACTAAGCTTAGTAACAAAGGTATGTAAACTGAGTTAGAATGAAAGCTAGGCCTCTTGCCCCAAACAGTTAGCCAAGCTGAGAATGCAAAATAAATATTCTTGAAGGAAATTAAAAATGCTGCTACCCTAGTGAACACACAAATAGTAAAAAAGCAAAACAGACTTATTGCTGATATGGAGAGAGTTTTAGTATTCTGGATAGAAGATCAAAAACCAACCCTGACATCCCTGTAAACCCAAACCTAATCCAGAACAAAGCCCTAACTCTCTTCAATCTATGAAGTCTATGAGAAGTAAGGAAGATTTAGAAGAAAAAGGTTGAAGCTGGCAGAGGTTGGTTCGGGAAGCTTAAGGAAAGAAGCCATCTCCATAGCATAAAAGTATGAGGCAAAGCTGCAACAAGTTATACAGATGATCTACTGGAGATAATAAGTGAAGGTGGCTACACTAAACAACAGATTTCCAATGTTGGTGAAACCTTCTATTAGAAGAAGATGCCATCTAGGACTTTCATAGCTAGAGAAGAAAACTCAATGCCTGGCTGGATTCAAAGGACATTCAAAGTGATCCAGTTAGGAAATAATTCAGCTGGTGACTTAATATTGAAGCCAGTGTATATTTAACATTCTGAGTATCCCATGATCCTTAAAAATTATGCTTGATCTACTCTTCCTGTGCTCTATAAATGAAACAAAGACTGATAACAGCATTTCTATTGACAACATGGTTAACTGAATATTTTAAGCCCACCCTTGAGACCTACTGCTCAGGAAAAAAAGGTTCCTTTCAAAATGTTATTGCTCATTGACAATGTAACTGATCCCCTAAGAGCTGTGCAATGAGATGAATGTTGTTTTCATCCCTGCAAACACAACATCTATTCTGCAGCCCATGGATCAAGGAGTACAGCTTGAATAAAACTTTTAAGTTATTTTTTTTAAGAAACATATTTCACAAGGCTGTAGCTCCTACAAATTCCTCTGATGTCTCTGGACAAATGAAATTTAAAACCTGGAAAGGATTCATCATTTTAGATGCCATTCAGAACATTTGTGATTCATGGGAAAGGGTATAATATCAGCTTGAATAGGAGTTGGGAAGAAGTTGATTCCAATCCTAATGAGTAACTGAGGGGTTCAAGACTTCAGTGGAGGAACTATGGGCAGCTGTGGTGGAAATAGTAAGAGAATTAAAATTAAGTGGAACCTGAAGATGTCATGGGCTTGCTGTAATCTCATGATGTAACTCAAATGGATAAAGAATTAATTCTTATGGAGGGGCAAAAAAAATGGTTTGTTGAGATGAAACCTGTTCTCAGTGAAGATGCTGTGGGAGTTGTTGAGATGACAACAAAGGATTTAGAATGTTAGATAAACTTAGTTGATAAAGCAGCAGCAGGGTTGGAGAGGATGGACTAATTTTGAAAGAAATTATATTGTAGGTTGTCAAACTGCATCACATGCTACAGAAAAATTGTTCATGAAAGGAGGAGTCAATTATTTGTCAAATTGAATTGTCTCATTTTAAGAAATTACTATATCCTACCCCAAACTTCAACCACCACCACATTTAACCAACAGCAGCCATCATTATCAAGACATTGTTTTTCATAGACATAATGCTACTACACACTTAATAGACTAATAGTATGGAGTAAATATAACTTTCATATATACTAGGAAACCAAAAAATTCATTTGACTGGCTCTATTGCAATTATTTGCTTTACTATGGCAATCTGGAACCTACCCTGCAATATCTCCAAGGTGCCTGTATTCCATAAAGTAAATATAATGCAGATTTTCATCGAAAATAAATTAATCAATTTATCATAATGTTTCTATATAAAGTCTATAAAGCAATCCACCCACACTGGGACAAGAGTAGGCTTCAGATGAATATCTTTAAAGGAGTCTATCATATTTAAGATTTAGGTGAGATGAAGAGATGAGAGATAGATGACTTCATGGTTTAATTGTGTAGTGAATAAATATTTAAAAAATATATTTCTACAGACTAGACAGGGAATAAAGCTTACCTGATTCTTTTTTCTGCATCTATGCTTCTGCCTATAACATTCTTCCCCAGCTTTTATTTCATGTTTTTTCATGAGTAGCTCAATTCTTTCTAAACCATCTTTTTTCAAGATTATCACAATTTAGTTGTACAAGAAACTTAATAAATGTGATTCGTTGTCTGTGCCATGTATCAATAGATATTTTGTATCGAAATGAATCAATAGATATTTGTCATATAAATCAAGTAACTAGACCTGGAATAATATTGTCTCATTGGAAATTCATATCTGAGTGATTATTCAACAGGAAGCCTAATGGGAAAATAAACAAGAATTGTTTTTTAACTGATTTGACATAGGGAGTAAGAGTGTTGGGAGAGAAAGAGATACAAAGGTAACTATGTTTTGCAACAATAATTGACAGAGTTTAGCATTAATGATGGAGTAAAAGAATTCTAGAGTCAGAGGAGCTGTTAAGATATTTGGAGATGAAAGAGTTGGAGCTGAATATAAGATATATTTCAATAGAGAAACCAATTGTTTATCCAGATAGAGATAGTAATATCATTATTTGTTGACATAATTGTTTTTTTCTAGCTTCTAGAAATCTTGGAAATATTTGTAGATTTCCCTTCTTTCAAGTGTTTCCATAGCACCACAGGTTGAGGTATTTCTGCATAGGCACTTAACAGAATGTATTGATTTTGATCTACTAAATTCTGAGTTTCTTGAGAGCAAGAGACTAATTTTCATTCTTTTATTTTTAGAGCCTTAAATATTGCCTGATGCACAAACTTTCTACAGAAGTATGTTAAACTGAAAAAACAATGTCCCAAAGGAAATAAGTATCTTTTTTGCCTGGGAAGTTTTTTCAAATCAGAGTTAAAAATCAAATGATGGATATATAATAGTCCTCAAAAAGGCAAAGCTGATAATAGCAGACAGTAAGAAAGTATTCATGATGGAAAATATTTAGTAATAATTCAGTCTGTGCAAAGGAAATACATTTTAAATAAAACAGGCACCAAAATATTCCACTGAACAGTTATCCTAAAAGTTTGATGTAGACATTTCTTATAAAAGAAAATGAGAAAATATTAAAAATTGTTTATTAATTTTGTTCATAATAAAATATTATTAAAACTATACCTGTATTTAAGAAATTACAGGACAAATAATCAGAAGTTAGTGTTTCCTTGAATAAATTTAACATATTTTATTGCAGTATAGTTGATATACTGTATTTTATTGGTTTCAATTTTACAACAAAGTGATTAAATAAATTTTTTGCAAAAATAGGATAGCAAGATAAAACTTGTTCCATTTTACATTGAGTTCTCTCCTAAATGGAGTATGAAGGCCACTTTGCAACAATATTCTAGGGTTTCTTGTTTTTCCAAGGATCTCCTTTAAATTCTTGATACTCAAAATAAATTCTATTAGAGTTACAACTATTTCAGTGTTGCTCATTTTCTCATCCTTAGATATTTACAGTACTAATTCTGTCAGAACCTCATCCATCTGGATTTCTGTGAGATGGGGAAACTTCTCTCACCTCCTTTCATAAATCTCATTATATCAAGCATTATAAGATTTTGCTTTTTTAAGTTATTTTTATGCGTTTTCATCATCTTGTGATATTTCAATTACTGGACTCTTAGAAATAGAGAGACTATGAAGAATTGACAAATGGAAGATGTAGATCAATTCTGGTCATGAGGGAGAGAGAGACTGGCATGGGAATAATTTTGTAAGAAGGTAGTTTTTAATGAAAATTATGCTGTTGATATGATTATTTCTCCCATGAGAAATTTGATTAATAAATATGCAGATCTAAGTGAAGAAATTTCTGGATATACCACCAGTACACCAATATGTCCCTTCCCCTTTCTGACTGCTGTATTACTCACACTGTATAGATCATAACCTGTTTTGTACACAGTGGCAGCGCCTGTAGTACACACTTAGATGATACAAATGTAGTTCATGTCTCTATCTTCAAACAACCCATAGCATCTTTTCACTCCGCTGTGTACTACTTCTCTGCATTCCCTATCAGTCTCCAGAACCTAGCAGGATTGCATCTTCCATTTATAAAAGGCCAATTTCTTACACTGTTTTATAAAAGCTCCGTAAAAACTCCCCCTTTTTCATGAAGTGTTATTCAGCTACTTAAATGTGAATTTGTTCTTAATTGCTGTTGTAGTGTTTATATAAGTATTTTATATTATCTCTAGCAATACAAATAAATGCAGTGACATGCAGACCAAAATGAGAAAAGTATGTGTTAAATATATTTCTTGATAACATGGGGGATAGGTTTAATATATTCAGAGTTTATATGAATCATAGTGTTTTTTAGTTTAAACTAATTTTTAAATGGTTATAAGCATTTAGAGAGTAACTTTGCTGTTCTGCTGTGCTCTATGTAGCATTAGGTAATGCTTCTGTGCTTTCTATTACACTCTATTTTGAATTGTTTTAAATGTAGAAAAAGCAGTATAACATTTACTGTAAGCCACCACTTCACATATACCTTATTGACTGAGGCTTAATGAAGACTTGAAATGAAGGCATAATATCCTAGACTGTTATTCAAAGAGGGAAGAAAATAAAGTCAAATCAAAGACCTAAAGTGAATACTCATGAAAGAGAACAGAAGCTTACAAAGTGATTCATCAACTGAAATAAATATGATTGCTTTTGGGTACATTTCATTGTTCAGTTGTAATCAATGTGACAATCCGAGGCAGATACTTTAATAGCAAAAACTTTTAAAAGTCTTTGAACATTTATTGCCTATCTCTTTTGTATGTCCTTTGATTCCTGGTACTTCAAATTTGAAACAATCTGAGCTGAACGCAGCCATTGTGTTTGAAATTGTTAGCAAAGGCAGTAGAAAGAAATACTTGTTTTCAACTGATGTTGCTGCTGATATTTTATTCCTTGTAATAAGGCCAGAGGTAAATACTCTTTGTAAAGGAAACTCCACTAACAGTATATATGTTTTATGTTTTAGTCTAAAATATGGTTATTTTCTACTGGTAAAATATACTTTTGTAGGAAAATACACACACACACTCCCACTTTACAATCCATAGATAAAAAAGAACACAGTTCCTAATCTCCCACTATGATACAAAGCAAGTAGGTGTAAGGCAAATGCCACTGGAGTCAAAACTAAAAGTTTTGTTTTTTGTTTCATTTTGTTTTTATTTTTTATCAGAATTATGAAGAATTTACATGTCAACTGTCAAATCTGTTTCTTGAGATTTACTATATGATTTTTCATTTCCAAGGTCTTTCTAATGGAAACTATGTTGTTAATTGTAGCAACTTGGAAATGCTGTACTTTCTTACAGTTTCTACAAAAAGGAAAAGTGACATAAAAATGAGTGTCAAAACCAGACTAAAGGATGTCAGAGTTTGAA
Source organism: Manis pentadactyla (assembly GCF_030020395.1). Classification (NCBI taxonomy): domain Eukaryota; kingdom Metazoa; phylum Chordata; class Mammalia; order Pholidota; family Manidae; genus Manis; species Manis pentadactyla. The sequence continues at coordinate 27,479,531 of NC_080021.1, read as the reverse complement.
AGGATTTTGTTCTAAATGTCCTGGAGACTTGTCATGAGTATCCCTAATGAATATTAAGAAACTAGCCATGGGCAAGACATATTTTTCCTTATTCCACATATATGTTTCACCTGTATCTCTGATCATTCCTGCTCTTTGCAGGATAAACAAGGAAATTAGATAAGAAGAAATGAAGAACTTAGGGGATGGACTGGAAACTGGAGACCCCAGGACAGTGAAGGTTGAATGAAACCAAGCCTATGAAATATGCTGCATATCATCTCCAATTACCTCTAATATAAATATTGGGGGCATGTTTTCAACATGAGAGCCATTATGTATACTTGGTCCAAAATAGGAAATAGGAAAGTAAGCAACATGTTGTCTGTCCCTTCCACACATCTTTTCCTGTTTCCCATCCAACCCTCCCCACCTACTCCTACCACCAAATCCCGAGTCCTCTCCTGGAGTCCTCTACCGGGGTCCTATGCTCTAATGCTGATCTTGGAATAACTGTCTAGTGAGACCCAGTATTCACCCCATGTTTATTTATTCATTGTCTTAAAAACATAATTTTAGTGGGAGGGTCAAATTTGTTTTAGATGTTATGCTTATTCTCAGAAGTTTAAAATGTAGGTGGAGTGATTGAAAGTGAAAAATTTAGGATCTAAACATAAAGAGATGAAAATCACATAAAATATGATAAAAAGGAGAATAAGATGATCTTTCAAATGAGTGAAATATAAAATGGATACAAATGAGTTCAAAAACCAAAGGAATTAGTAGGTTAGAATAAACACTGGAATTCTCATTCAAGGCACTTACTTTGCATGTATTTTGCACATGATGAGAATAGATTAGAAAATTTTTTTAAATCATAGTTATTGCCTTTTAAGAATAACTATATAATGGCAAATATATTTATGCATGAGGTTTAGTTCACGGTCAGGTGTTAGGCACTGTCACTGATGAGGTTCCTCAGAAAGTAACACCGAGACTTATGTGCCTGAATGAACTTTACTGGGGAATTGCCCTGGGTGATCACACCTGTAGGAAGCCAAAGAAGCAAAGGCAACTGTTGTATTATTAGAGGTCTTCAAAGTTGCTTCGAAGAGGTCTTCAAACCAGGAGAACCGATGGTTTAAGGTCCAGCACAAGTCAAGGGAGATAGATATAAACTGCTTCATATTTTTAAAAGATGGTTTATGTAACTATGTACATAGTAGACTATGATTGTGGGACCCAGGTGAAAGGAGACAGAAGAGTTGGAAAAGAATTGTTGCCAGAGTCAGTGAGATGACGGTGGTTTTCTTTGGCCACAGAGGACTTGTAAGATACATTCTAGATGGATGTATGAATATGGGAAGTAAAGGTAGTTTAGAATTTCATCAGGACTGGAAGAATAAACAGATTGAAAATGAACACAAAACATATAAAAATTAGAAGAATGTAAGAGCACTTTTATACAATATATTTGTCAATATTAATTAAACAAAATAGAAGCTAACTAAAACTGTGATGTCAGCTGATCAAGTATTGATAAACAAGTCAGAGCTATGTGTATCTTCAGCATGATATGATTACAAGTGATGCTGCAACATAATGAGAGAGAAAGATTATTAAATAGTGATGTAGGACACTTAGCTATATTGGAAATTAAGTTTATATTAATTTCAAACTAAATTCTAGGTTGAACATTCTAGAAGTAGATGTCATGATCTACAGATCCCTTTAGGGGCATAGCATTTAAAAGAAGAATAAATAAAATTCTATCTCTATACAACACCATTTTTTCTTCTCTAAACTCAGCAGTGCCTTGACATCAGCCAAGGTTGTTTTATTGTTACACGTTGCTTGTTTATTTTGATTCCTGAGTTCTAAGACTTTTGCAGCAAATTCCTTCATGGAAGGGATAAAAAAGATCCAGAGTTTAATTAACCTTTAAATAAATCTTATTCCCCACTGAAGCACTGGGTCGCACTCAATGGACTAGACTAATACTGTCCAATATATATGTAATGAGGAATAAATATATAACTAAATTTTTTCAGTAGTCAATTTTTAAAAAAAGAGAGGTGAGATTAATATTAATATATTTCAGCCCAGTATATCAAAAACATTTACTTACATAAATATAATTAATGAGATATTTAATATTTTTTCCATATATGTCTTCCTAATTTACCATGGAGTTCACACTTAAAGTACATCTTCATTCAGACTAGCCCCCTTTCAAGTGCTTAATTAAAAATTGAATTCCTGGGGACTGGTGATCAGAATAATCCTTGTATTTCTGTGTCAGTTGCTCACAAACTTTGAAATATAACCCTTCAAACCTAAGTATCAGATATACAAATAACAAGATAAGGAATCTATAACAAGAGTTAATAAAGTTCATAGGCATATAACAATCACAGAAATGAAATGTGCAGAGTAACAGGCTATGAAAATTCAATAGTCATGCAAGGCCTTATTTTTAAAGAATACAATTACATTTTTCAAATGACAATTTTTTAGAGAAGTTTAAGGTTTTCAATAAGAAAAAGATTAAAATACAAGGTTTCTCATACTCCCTGATTCCACATATACACAGCCTCCTGCATTATCATCATAACTCACCAGAGTGTTACCCAAAGCCCATACTTTACCTAAGAATACACACTGTTGGTATTGTACATTCTATGGATTTGAGTAAGTGTATAATAAACAACATGTATCCATTATTAAAGTATCATACAGAATATTTTCACTGCCTTAAAAATCCTGTGTTCTGCCTATTCATTCCTCCCCCACACTAACCCTGGCAACCACTGATATTTTTATTGCTTCCGTCGTTTTACCTTTTCCAGAGTCATATAGTTGGAATCTTACAAAATGCAGCCCCTTCAGATTGGCTTCTTTCACTTTCTAATATGCATGTACTTTTTCTACAAGTCTTCTCATGGTCAGATGACTCACTTCTTTTTAGTGCTAAATAATGCTCCATTGCCTGGATATACCACAATTTTTAAAATATTCACCTACTGAAGAACATCTTTGTTGTTTCTAGTATTTGGCAATTATATATAAAGCTGTATACCTATCCGTGTGCATGTTTTATGTGGACTTAAGTTTTCAACTCCTTTGGGTAAATACCAAGGAGTATGATTGCTGGATCATATGGTAATGGTATGTTCAGTTTTGTAAGAAACCACAAAACTGTCTTCCAAAGAAGCTATACAGTTTTGCATTCCCAGAAGCTATGTATAAACTTTCTATTACTCCACACCCTTCCCAGCATTTAGTGTTGTCAATGTTTGGCTTTTTTAATAGACACATAGTAATACCTCTTATTTATTTTAATTTGCATGTCCCTGATGACATATTTTGTAGAACATTTTTAATAAGAATTTTTGCCATCTGTGTATCTCTTTTGGTGAAGTGCTTTGTTAAAGTCTTCTGCCCATTTTTTAGTTAGATTTTTGGTTTTCTAATTGTTGAAATTTAAGAGTTCTTTGTTTATTTTGAATAAAAATGCTTTATCAGATATGTCTTTTGCAAATATTTTCTCTCCAGTCTGTGGTTTATCTTCTCATTCTCTTAATGTCTATCACAGAGCAAATGATATGAATTTTAATGAACTCCAGCATATTAATTGTTCCTTTCATACATAATATCTTTGGAGTTATATCTAAAAAGGCATCACCATAGGTTTTCTAGGGTTTCTCTTATCATCTCTTTGGAGTTTTGTAGTTTCACATTTTACATTTAGATCCACAACTCAGTTATAATTTTTGGAAAGGGCATAAATTCTGTGTTAAGATTCATTTTTTTGCATGTGTATCCAGTTGTTTTAGCACCATTTGTTGAAGAGACTATCTTTGTTCCATTGTATTGCTTTTGCTCCTTTGTCAAAGGTGATTTATAGACGTTATTTATGGGCTCTCTTCCATTGATGTGTTTGTCCATTTTTTCATCAATACCACACTATCTTGATTACTGTACCTTTATAGTTACTGTTGAAGTTGGGTAGCATCAGTCTTCCAACTTTGTTCTCCTTCAATATTGCATTGGCTATTCTGGGTCTTTTGTCTGCCCACATGAACTTTAGAATTAGTTTGTCAATAACCATAAAATAACTTGCTGGGATTTTGATTGAGGTTGTATTAAATCTATCAGTCAAGTTGGGAAGAACTGATATCTTGACAATTTTGAGTCTTCCCATCAGTTAACTTGGAATATCTCTTCATTTATTTAGGTCATTTGTTATTTTGTTCACTGGAATTTTGTAGTTTTCCATATAGATCTGGTACTTATAGATGAGTTTTTCATTTTTGGGGGGTGCTAATGTAAATAGTACTGTGTTTAATTATAAATTCTACTTGTTCATTGTTGATATATAGGAATACAATTAAATTTGTATATTAACCTTATATCCTGAAATTTTATTAATTCCTGGAGTTTTTTTTCATTGATTTTTTTATTTCCTTAAAGACAATCATATCTACCATTTACAAACCAAAACAATTATTTAATTTTTTATTTCCCTCTCAGTATTCATGTTATTTCCTTTCCTTTCCTTATTGTATTGGTAAGGATTTCTAGCATTGTGTTGAAAAGGAGTGGTGAGAGAGAAATCCTTGCCTTGCACCTGATCTTACTGGGAAGGCTTTAAATTTCTTACTACTAAATATGGTGTTAGCTATCGGATTTTTTGTAAATAGTCTTTATCAAGTTGGGAAGTTCCCCTCTATTTCTACTTACTGAGGGTTTTTTAATCAGGAATGGATTCTGAATTTTGTCAAATGCTCTTACTGCATCTATTGATACGATCCTGTGGTTTTTCTTTCTTAATCTGATGATGATAGATTACATTTAATGATTTTCAAATTTTGAACCAGACTTGCATACCTATGATAAATCCGACTTGGTCGTAGTGTACAAATTCCTTTTATACTCTTTTGAATTTGATTTCCTAATATTTCGCTGAGGATTTTCATATCTATCACAGGAGAGATATTATTTCTTTCCTTGTACTGTCTTTGTCTGGTTTTGATATTGGGTAATACTGGCCTCATAGAATAAATTTTGAAGTATGCCCTCTGCTTCTGTCATCTGAAAGAGATTGTAGAGAACTCGTATGACTGGATCCCCCTGGAGTCTTTAGCTTTACAGAATTTTCAGCACTGAGCCTCCAGAAATTTGTCAATTACAGTTCAGGTTTTCCAATCTACCAGTGGGTCCTGTGGTTTCATCTTCGGAATCTCTGCTGCAATAGCCACAGCCTGTATTCGCCTATCTCTCTCTCCAGTTCTGGGGGCAGCGGCTTGCCCTATGCCCTCAATTCTTATGGAACCAAGAAGAGTTGTTGCTTTTTCAGTCTGTTCAGCTTTTTATTTGTTTTTAGGATGGCGTGGGCAACTTCCAAGCTCCTTATATGCAGAACTGGAAACCAGATTTCCAGGATAATTTAGTCTTAACCACCAAAGATGTTGTAATGGGAGGCAAAAGATTTACCAAGATTGACACCAAAGAAAGGGTGAAATATTAACTAGAGATGAAAGAAACAAAATGATTGATAAGGCATTTCTCTTAATAACAGAGATTATCATAGCAGCATCAGTATTTGCTGAAAACATAAGCAAAAATTACTAATCAGGGCATGGCAAAATTAATAATTTAAGCCAAATTGATGTATTTACAAGTATTGCCAACTTTGCTAATTTTTTGATATTGCCCCCACCCAACTGTCATTCAGTCAATTCTAAGTCTTTCATTTCAGATTACATATTTTTGAGATGTCAAATACAATATCACGCCACCACACTAGCAGCAAAGACTGTTGTCATCACAATATTTGCTATCAAAGATATGCCTGAAATTTTAAGAGAAGCATGTAATAGATTTGTTAAAATTGTTACGTAGCTCAAAGAGGTCACTGAATTCTGAACAATTTTCCATCCTCTGAAGGCATTGCCTACAATTAACACTTTTAAAAAGCCCAGATAGTCTTTGTTTTTTAATTAAGTTGACTCATTGTTTATTTTGATTATGAGATGAACTTTAACAATTTCTGGAAGGACATTTCAGTTACTTAGGCTATATGCATGTTGGGGCCTGGCTTTCTAGTTCAGCATATTTTGACCATCAAGCAAAATACAATTTTTTAAAAGTGAGCATGCTTTTGTAAGTTTGGAATAAATCACAGAATGAGTTTATAATTATTTTCCAAGCCACATGACTGAGTGATAAGAATATTTTTATGCTATCCATCACACTAGAGATATTACTAAATAAGCTGACACTTTCAGAAGAGTCTGTTCTAGAGATTTCTTGAATAAAGTCATACAAATAATTTGAATTAGAGAATTATATTCACAGTCCAATGTAATCAAAGTTCTTAAAAGACGTTTTTTCATTTTATAAGTATGTTCCCAAATATGTTGAAATAATTGATGTTTTATAACATTAAGTCTCAGAAATATAACCACATTCTCAATACTAATCATCCCTTAACTTATTAAGCCAAATATCTCCATATTGCTGTTATAAAAATACTCCATTATTTCCACTGATTCATCTGTACGCCATTGTAAATGTCTGGAAGTTGATTAGATTTAATATTACATCTCAATATTTGGGAATACTGATTTTTAAAAATCAAATTTTATCACTTTATTTTCATTTTTATTGTTATACTATGTGGTGCTAGTTTGCCTTTAAAATTTATAGTATAATGCTTATCATATTTTACAATTGCATAAAAATGTGTATCGAAACTGATTTTTTAGATAGTAGGGGAGTTAAGGTGAAGAAATAGCCAAAGGAGATAAAGAAAGGCTTTTAGGAAGCTGCATTTCCAGTGCAACAATGATTAAAGTTTAGGAAATCTGACTCAGAACATTCAGAAGATAACAGCATTTAAAAAATTAGTTTAACTCTTCTTAATATTTATTTTTCTTCTGCATATTAAACTTTAAATTCCTGTTCACCTCAGAAGCTCAGTATCCCTCTATTTCACCTTGTGTCCATGTGATCCATAGTGATTTAAATTAATATGTAATTATGCATTTTACATTGCTTTTCTTCCCCATTTCTTAAAGCATTCTGAGATTTTCTATTAACTGACAATTCATATAAAAGAGTATTTTAAGCTTTTCAGTTGTATGAAGACAGCTTTGGAACATTGTTCTTATTACCATGTATTTTGGTGAGATCCCAGGTTTGAAAATGGAATTGCTACCTGCCAATTTAAATGTAAAGAATGCATTGATTGCACACTTATGTTCTGTCAGAATGTTTTTACAAAATAACTACCTTTTATAAAAATCGAACATATCCTTGATACCGCTTTATTGAATTCCTAAGACACAACTGAATGGCTGTTCTTGAAAATGCAGAATATTATTAAAATTGAGTGGGAATGGTAACTGGATATGTTGTTAAATAAAAATGAATATTCTGGATCTCTAATATTTAAAAATTCTAGAATAATTGTCTGTTGATAACCCATTCTCCATAACTCTTAAGCAAATATTTAGAGATAAGAACAGCTGGTCAAATTTAATTAAACACTAATGCAATCAAGAAATTAGCCTTAAAATGAATTGGCTCTTATGTAGCCAATAAAAACTAACCTGTGTTCTGAGATACGTGGGCTCTGGTATCTAGTAAATTGATAAATTTATGTTGACATATGCTAATGGATAGATCCAGGCTTCATCTGGAAATGTCCACGTACAGCTAGCAAAAAAAATCCTAATAATAGAAAACATTCATGGATTTTCTTTTATAATATGATAAAGTCTCATTCAGTTGACATTGTCCTCTGAATCCATTCCACGTTTCACATCAGGTCTTGTCAAGTAAAGAAAGTGATATATAGAAATCAGGTATAGAAACTTAAGAAATATAACATGGCAACTGTAACATAAGTCAAACTTATGAAGCTCTTTTTAAAAATGTCAGTCATCAGGCAGCAATCTGAAGATCAAAATTCAGAATTCCTGTGGAGGCTGGCAACTTGGAATAGAGATTTTAAGACGAGTTTCTGCCTTTGTCAGTAATAAGAGGGAGGTTGATTCAGAGACAATCATTTTCCTAAACAAAATGTACAAACTGGGAACCAAGGATCACAGAATGAATCGATAGGAAAAAAATAATTGCTCTCCAACCAACACAAAATCCAATGGCTGCAGTATTAAATCATTATATTGAGTTATTATTGAATGGGTATAAAGGCTTTGCAGATAAAAACTTCTAGAGATCAGTTATGAAGAAATCAGTTAAATTCAGTTATGCAGATGAATAACTTCTAAAGACTTTCTGTACAATATTGTGCAATAGTTAATATTTTATTGTACACTTAAACCAATTTTTAGAGAGTAAATCTCAGGTTGTCTTCTTACTACAATTAAAAAAAGAAAGTTTACTGAGAGTTCATCTAATGAAAACATTGCCCAGCACCCACTGAATGCTTTTTACTCTATATACAGAGTAATTAGAAGAAAACTGTTTTAATGAAATTAATGTTGAGAGTGACGGTATTTATTGAATACTTACTGTATGAGTAACTTTGAGCAATATAAATGTATTATGTTTCCATGTGTATACATTCACTCACCTATATGCATATGTTTATATTTATTTATGCATTTAATCTCACAAAAAGCTAATACAATATGAAACGTTATTTCCTCATTTTATGAATCAGCACTGTGACTCCTCAAAATCAAAACTAGATAGCTAGAAGTGGTTGAGTCTGTATTCGAACTTGGGCAGTCTGAACTAGTGTTTTCACTCATAACCACCAGACTATAATTAAGCAAACCAAGGATGTCTAGGGAGTGTTGTACGAGGAGTATTCACAGATAGTACTTCTATGTTAGTTATTCAGTCATCCTGATCCCCACCATTGTATTGCTGAATTATCATCCTCTTTATGTTTTACAAAAAGTTAAAAATAAATACAAGACTAAATTACATTAAGATAAACTGGAGAAAAAGATGAAAACTTTCCAAAAGACGGTAATCTCACAATCAGCCTTACCATTCTGGGCGATGGACTATTTCCTATCAACCATCTAGAACATTTAAACAAGTGTGTACTTCATTATTAAAGAAAATGGGCAGCCAAATCAGCAAAAATGCAATGGGAACCAGTAGCACTGAAGGGAAAAACAAAATTTACATGAAAATAATGACATGCAAAGGAAGACAACAAACTATACACAGATAAACTGTCAAGAGGAAAGAGGGACAACTAAAAGAGTAAAACCTGCTAAACAGAAATCAAAACTAACCTCAGAGAAATTCAAAGATAATGTTTTATCAATTAAGAGTAGAACAGGGTGATGAATAAATTATCAAGGAGAAAACATATATGTTACTGGATATAATTACAGATAAATAGCTGATAGATAATAGAAATATGATTAACAGATAGCTAGATGACAGCTAGCTAATCACCCAAAACATGTAAGTTAGCACTTTAATTGACAATCCGAACTCCATTTTTGCCTTCCTCTAACACGTTCTTCAGATAATTATCAGTGATCTTTCTAATATTAATAAAGACATGTAATCTAATATAACTATGCAGAATATCAATGCCTACACATTAAATGTCATGCTCCTAATGTCAAATTGATGCCATCCATAGTCTGGCTTCTCAACCTTCCTACCATAACTGTGCCTGCCTTTCCTGCCTTAAATCTTATTATTAAGTCAGCCATTGCATTTTTTTACACACCATGTAGTTTTCCTTGATATGGCCGCCCTTTATTTGTCCTTTACACAGACTATTTTCAGTCCTTCTTTTATTCACCACTTATCCTTTAAACTTGACCAGCTTTTTGTTACTCATAAAAGTCACTTACCTCAAATCTCCATCTACAGATTGTTCTTTATGTAAATCTGTCACTGAAATTTATGTGATATAATTTGCTACTTTTTAGTCTGTGCTGCTTATTTTTTATTAGAATCTCAATAATTATTGAATGACAAATAGATAATTAATATTTACCCATAATTGGTAGTATATAAAAAATGCCTAAAGAAGATATGACCTAGGATGGAATGCCAAATAATAGAGCTGTGGGAAATAAATAAATAAAAACTTAACATGTCACTAATAAATTCATGACATTTTTATAGTAATGTTAACATACTTTTATTTTGGTGCTTATTCTTTTTAAATATTTTCAAATTCTATGTTTGTCCTTCTCAGTGCATTACAAATATCTTATTTTGAGCCAAATGTCCATAGTCTTAAATAAATGTGAAAAAAGGATAATTAGACCATTTGAATATCTATTGTTTCAGACATACATGAAAACAAAAGTGTGCATTTCATTCCTTTCTTACGTAAAATAATATGACTCAATTTATCTTTATTCTACTCAGTAAGTTCAATTCTAGATAATAAAGAGACTGTGAATATGTTTTCAATTGATTTAATTTTAAATCTGAAAACTATAATGGAATAAATAAAAATTGAATATTTCCTTGTCTACTTTGTGGTTTTCCTGTCATGAAATAGTTCCTAGTACCAAGACTTTCAATTAAATTTAATTACTTCTTTGATTATAGTGAACATTTGATGCAGTTTCTATTTCACTAAGACAATTTCAATAAAAGTAAAAAAATAAATAAAGCACATAGATTGATTTGCCAAGCATGAATCTACCATATTATATAGACAATTTCTGTAAATCCATTATTCAAAGGAAATAAAAATTGCTTAGTTTATTCATGATATGTGTTTTCATTACAAAGTAAGCTAATTTTCTCTCTCAAGCATTTGGAGGTTAATGGTCCTGGGAGTACATATGGGAAGCAATTATACACTGACAGTTTCAGAAAGCATGGAACTATTACTCCTTAGAACAAGATAAATAATAGTAATGATGAAAATCACTGTTGTAGTTTAATTTCCATGGCTTTAAATATGAAATCCATTTTTTAAAATCAAAATTTCCATGTGTCTGAATGGTTATTGCCACCTTCATCTTACTCAACATAAACATTTTAGGTAACTTCCTATATAAAAATAATAGTTTTAAAAGGTTTTTCATTATCAAGGCAACAGTTGTTTTCTAGCCATATTCTAATCTGTAAATAAAGTTTACAGTATTGTTCTAAGTACATGAAGATTACTTAGTTTAATATAAATAGTGTTTTGCCTACATTCAACAGAATTATTTAATTATTACACCAGAATTCCCCTTGAGTGAAGAATAGATTTAGAATTACTAGTCTATGTATTTCTCAGCTGATAAATATTTTTTTAGAGCTAAGGGTCAAGGACATACAGAAAGGATCAGAATTAGAGTTGAATCACTTTGTTACTGCAGGCTTTAGTTTCCCGAAATGAAAATATTAAAGTAAAATCCTTTTGGAGATAGATATCTTCATTTATTTGGGAGCAAAAAGAAAATGGAAATCATTCGGAGACTAATAAGTAGATAGTTCAGATTATAAAAAACTAACAAATTGATTTCAAAGTGGGAGTACCATGTTATATTCCTACTTTCAATACATTAATATTCCAGTTGCTTCAACACTTGGTATTGTCCCTTTTTTTTAAATTTCAGATATTTCATGGGTTTTTAGTGGTAATTCTTTGTGGCTTTAATTTGCATTTATTTAATAATGGTGATATCAGTCATTTTTCATGTGCATAATGACCTCTTAACTGTCTCCCTTAGAGCTAGTATGTGCACAAATCATTTGCCCATTTTTATTGTTCTCTGCTGATTATTAGTTGTAAGAATTCTGCTTAAACTCTGGATACAAGAATTTAATCAGGTGTTATTGTTTTCAAATCTTTTTCAGTCTGTAGATTTTTTTCGTTTTCTTAAGAGGTTACATAAAAGGCAAAGTTTTGTGTTTGCACAGACCAATTTATTGATCTTTTATGTCTATATTCCTCTGTCCTGCCCAAGAGACTTACTTTATTGAAAATCATATAGTCTAGTGACTGTCCTATTTGTATCTTGCAATTTTGGTACATAATTTGGCAGTCATTCCTTTATGAATGTACCATAATTTATTTTGCAATTCCCTAGTGATGAATCTTGAAATTTTTCAGATTTTGCCAATATAAATAGCCTTGTTTCAAAATATATTGATCTGAACTATAAATTCCCACAAATAAAATTTCTCATAAAAATAAACATTACAGATTTTGATAGATAATGCCAAATTCGCCTTCTCAATTGGTTAAACAAACATTGATTCTCATGAGTAATATAAGTGAGTGACTACAAATAGTCTCTCTAAACTAGATAATTAGCAAAGTAATTTTAAAATCTCATAGGTAAAAATTTTTTACCATATCATGGTTTAAGTACACAATATTTTATTGCAGAGATTAGACATAATTAACACTTATAACAATATTTTTGTGGTCAGTAAACAGCCAGGCCCCTTTCACATTTATTTTTCCATTAGTTTATTTATCTTGTTCTTATTTATTTTGTATGCGGTGTTGAAAACATAAGATCAAAAGTCACTGTATCTGTGAGAGATACTGTGCTATTGACATAAGCACGGTATTGATGCCAGATGCTACACTGAGGCCTTAATACTGTTCATTCTTTTAAAATGGCTCTCTATTTATTCTCCAATGTGTGAAGAAACTATGCTGCATATTCATGCAGAACAAAGTACCAATCTGTGATCAGCACAAAGAAATTCTTAATTCAAGACACATGCTTACTTGAAGTAAGTTTTGTCATTGCATATCCTTGGATAAACGATCTGCCTGAATTGCTTGATACATCCTATACCTAGATCACAGTTATTCTAATATGCCTGTTTTATAATAGCATTGTCATTATAAACACTAGTACCGGTAATAATAAAAATAATAACAAAACAACATCAGTTATCTTACAGAGGCTCTGAGTCAGGTCTTATTAATATTATTAAGACATGGATATAATGGAAGATGCTGCTGTTTAATTACACAAAAGTGTTGATAGAATTATATGTGAAGGATAAAGATTAATAAGAAAAACAAAAATTTTATGGACAAATATTGAGATAATTTTCACAGAGTTTAAATGGAAGGTTAAATAATATCCTTTTTTCTTTCATACACTAAAACCTTTTTACCCTATTTGTTACTGGCTTATAATTTATAATACTAAATATCCCCTAGAATGTAATGCAAGTTTTATCAAGAGGAATTTCATATTGCTTATTATCACACAATTAAACAGGTCCTTGAAATCTTATGCACAAGAAAAATTACAAAAATTATAGAACAGCAGGAACCAGAGCAAGCATGTCCTTTAGTCTTCATTTAGCAGCACTAGTTAACAAAAATTTTCTCTTTTAGTAATATCAGCTTTTTGTGTAAGCCAGGGTAATTACTACACTATGGTTCAGAGTCAAATATAATGGCAGCTCAATGTAAAAAAGTGGAATTTAATTATAATAGCAAAATCTTATTTACATAGAACTATATTCATTAGAAAGTATATCCACATTCTACCTTTCCTTTCAAATAATTAGTCATTCTTACATTTCTTTCATACTTCAATGATTAGTAAATAGAATAGCGTACACTCTAAGTTCAAATCAGTATCTAGTAATGTGTATTCTGATTTATACATACTTACTTATCCTTGCGTTTAATTGAAAACGTATGTCACTGCTGTGCTCTTTATTCCACAGATGCAATGATATTTTCCCTAACAAAGAAGGTATTGTTTGTAGTAGCACCTGAGAAACTTCCATTTAAATAAAAACACATCTCATGTTTCAGTGAATGTCTTCATATGATATTGCATTTGTTTAGAATCACTACTAAATATCACACCACAGGGAACTTTACTCCCAATCTTTCAAGTTCCAAACATCAATGCCACCTTTTCCAGTAAGCATCATCAAATATATCAAGAGGCTAATGGTGCTCTCCTCTGTGTTTCCAAAGCACTTGATCATGACTATTACTCAATCACACCTCTGTCATGGCACCTCCTGCATTATAGTATGATTTATCTCTGCTTCTGCTCTCTTTCCCATTAATCCCAGACCTCCTGGGAAAGCAGGGCCGATGCCTTTAGTCACTTTCCCATTTCTTGGTGTGATACTCTTTGTGTTTATCTTTATAGAAAAACTAAAAGAATCACTGAATTGCATAGATGGAAATATTGTGTAGAGATTTTTCACCAAACAGATGATATACTACCTATTATTATGGTTCTCCCAAAAAATCAAGCATACTTTTCATTGAAAGAGGAGGTACATTTGCTGGTACTGATTATGCTACAGTTTCATAAACCTTAGCACTATGTATATAAAAAATATATATATTTATTTGCAAGCTGTTCTTTAAAAATGTTGTGTCATGAATAAATGGTGGAGTTAACTTTTTATTTTGGCATTTTTCAACTTTATCAAGGTAAAATTGTTGAACAATAAATAATATTCAAGTGCATCCTATGACAAGTTTTGACATATATGTGTATCCATGATACCATCACCACAATCAAAATAATGATTTCCGTCACTCCAAAAAGTTTCCTTTTGTCCCTTTGTAATCCTCTCCTACATCTCATCCAATTGTCTTGTGTTGAGGAAATTACTGATCTTTCTGTCATTATCTGTTGGTATTATTTAGAACTTTATATACATGGAATAATGAAATATGTATTTTTGTAGCAGTTCTTTTTTTATTGAAGTATAATTGAGATACATCATTATGTTAGTTTCGGGTGTACAACATAACGATTCAACATTTGTATACATTGCAAAATCATCCCCAAATTAAGTCTGTTTACCATCTGTCATGATACAAAGTTACATTTCTTTTTTCTTGTGATAAGAACTCTTAAGATTTATTTTCCTATCACCTTTAAAATATGCACTGCAATATTATTGAATATAGTTCCCATACTATAAATTGCATTACATTACATTATCCCCATGACTTACTTTATAACTGGAAGTTTCTACCTCTCGATCTCCTTCACCCATTCTGCCCATCCCCCAGCCCCCTCCCTTCTGGAAAATATCAGTCTGTTCTCTGCATCTGAGTTCTGCTTTGTTTCCTACATTCACTTATGTTTTGTCCAGATTCCAGATATTCGTGAAGTCACATGGTAGTTGTTTTTCTGTGACTTATTTCACTTCGCATAATACTCTGGAGGTCCATCTGTTTTGTAGCAAATGGAAATATTTCATTCCTTTTTAAAACTGAGTAGTATTCCATTGTATGTTTATATCACATCTCCTCTATCTATTCATCCATCAGTGGACATTTAGGTTGTTTCTCTGTCTTGGCTATTGTAAATAATGCTACAATGAACAACGGGATGCATATTGTTTGAGTTCTTTCATGCTGCATAACCATGATTTTTAATGCATATGTACTTGGATTGCATACACACCCACATACATGTTCACCTATTGATGGACATTTTGGGTTGTTTCAGTTTTTGATTTATAAATAAAATGACATAACATTTGTGTACAAGTATTTACTTCTTGTGTTTTCCATTTTTCGCCTTTTTTAGATGAAGTTCCTATTCAAATAGCCCCTTTTTTATTACATAGAGGGATAGTTATAATTATTGTTTCAATTTATTTACTAGATATAGGTCTATTCAGATTATTTCACTTTCTATAATATTTGGTTATTTGTGTCTTTCAAGGAATTGTTCATAATTTTTCTTTATTACATTTTTTAAATCCATGTAATAAATATTGATACCTCTTTCATTTTTGATATTATTAATTGTCATCTTCTCAATTTATTCTTGGTTATCTGGCTAGAGGTTTATCAATTTATTGTTATTTTAAAAAACAAGACTTTGCTTTCGTTGAATTCGCCCTGCTTTTTTTGTTTTCAATTCTATGCATTTCTGCTCTATTTTTTGTTATTCCTTTACTGCTGTTTGTTTTGGACTTAAATTCCTTTTATTTCTCTTGTTTCCTATGGCAGGAGTTCATGTTATGTGGGTCATGAATTCAAATCTTTCATCTTTTCTAACATATGCACTTAGAGGTATGTTTCCTCAAAACACCACTTGCTCTGTGTTCCACAGGTTTTGATGTTCTGTTTTCATTTTAATTTAGTTCAAAATATTTATTTTCTCTTTAGACTTCTTTGATCTATGCATTATAAGTGTAATATTCAATCTCCAAATATTTATGGATATTTCAGCTTTTATTGATTTCTAGGTTTAATTTTATACTGATCTGAGAACATACTTTGTAAGATTCATATTCTTTTAAATTTGATAAAGTTTTGATAAAATGTGTTTTGTGTCCCAGAATATGTTTTCTTGGTGAATGTTTCACTTGAGCTACACAAAATGCATAGTATACTGTTCAAAGAAGTATTCACAAATGTCATTTAGATCTAGTTAGTTGATAGTACTATGTAGGAAATTAAATCATTTCTGACTTTTTTGTGTTCTTTTTTTTTGGAATAAAATTGATGTACAATATTATAGTGGTTTGAAGTGTACCAATATAATATACCAACATAGTTTTTTATTAGAATAAAGTTGATACACAATACTGTATTGGTTTTATATGAACAACATAGTGGCTCAATAATTATATACATTACTAGATGCTTGCTATGATAGTGTAAAATCATTTCTGATGTTTGCCTCATGTATACAAATTGACAAAGAAGAAATCTTGAAATTTCCAGCTATTATAATGGATTGTCTATTACTCATTGTAGGTATTTCAATTTTTGCCTCACCTATTTTAATGATCAGTTGTTAAATGCATCCATGTTAATGGATGCTAGGAATTCTTAAATACTTGACTGCTTATCATTAAGCAACATCCCTCTTTATACCTGATAATTTTCCTGGTTCTGAAGACTTTTTTCTCAGTAATTACTATAGATATTCTAGCACTATTTTATTAGTGTTAGCACAGAATAGACTTCTCTATACATTTAGTTTTAGGCTGTCAGAATGTTTATATTTAAAGCGTGTTCCTTGAAGATAAAATCTAGTTGTATCTTCTTTACACATCTTGACAATTTTTGTTTTAATCGGTGTATTTAGACTGTTCATAAATTAAGTGATTACTGATATGTTGGATTAATTTCTACCATGTTTGTGACTATTTTCTATGAATTGGATTTGTTCCTTCTTTTTTTCTTTCCTCTTTTTTATTAAACATTTTATATGGTTCTATTTTATCTCCCCAGTGAGCATATAAAGTATGCTTCTTTTTTACTTTTATATTTTAGTGGTTACCTTATAATTTTCGATTTAAATTTTCAACTAATCTAAGTCCACCTTCAAATAACATACCACCTCATGGGTAGTGCAGGTCTGTTATAGCAAAGTATTTCCAATTTCTCCTTTCCATCCTTTGTGGCACTGCTATCATTCATTACATTTATGCATATGCTCCAATCACCCAACATATTGCTGTAATTATCACTTTAAACTGTTATTTCTTAAATCAATAAGAATAATACATCATTTTATTTTACCTTAATTAGTCCCTTTTCTGTGCTCTTCCTTTTATGTAAAATTACATATCCATTCATCTATTGATGGACAGTTAAACTTTTGAAAACTTTTGGTTATTTGACATGTATAATAAAACGTTTTTAAGGAAAATAAAATTAAGTGGCATGCTAGAAAAATCTAAGCCTGTCACTTTTCTGTCTTAAATCTTTTCGATGCTTCACTGTTCTTAGAATAAGCTGCACGTTATTTATAATGTCTTAAAACATTTGGCTCTGGTTTATTGTTACAGCTTTATCTTAAGTCCCTTGTTCCTTTTCTCACTATAACCAGATATAGTTGCCAATTTTTTCATAATATATATTCATGACCCTTATAGATGACCTTGCTTATACTGTCTCTTCTGCTTAGAAAGCATTCACTCATTGCCTTTTTTACTGATTATTCTTTCTGTACCTTCAACTTTTATATGTTTCCTACAAAGATAACGTGCCTTTGACCACTCTAAGCTAGGTCAAGGCTTTTGTCCTGAAATTACATAACAACCAATCCTCTTTTTAAGTATATAGAAGAATTGCAGTCATTTAATTTCCTCTTTAATTATGGTGTATTATTGCTGTATTTTCTGGTTCCATGGGTCTATTTCATTATTGTTTCTCCAGTGTCTATCTTTATATCTATTACTCAGAGTATACCAAATGAATATTCTTTGAGTAAATTCATTAATACTTGGTGAGAGATACATGGTTATTTTGACCTAGTAAATTATTTAAGTGATAAACCTAAATTAATAATCTGTTTATATTTTATCTTTGTAGAGACACAGTCCTACCTTTCCAGGAACACAGACACTATTTTTCTTTCTTTTCTTCATTGGACATAGCTAGCTCTTTTCTTTCTAGCTTGTGTATAAAATCATTTTAAATATATTCTCACAATTACTAGGATGCTTTTGTATGTTTTAAAAATACTCATGGATATGCGTAAGACCGTAAAGAAGACTTCATTTATAGTTTTGGATCTTTATGTGGTTGTATTAAAATATATTACATTTGTTACCTATTTTATGACCAAGTGAATACTGGCTGTTAATCCTTGGAAAAGTTACACACACCAATTATACATAAAGTATTTATTTGAGTTTACTAATGTTAAACTCTTTGCACCAAAGTCTCAGATTTTTGGAATACCCTGAATATTTGCATAAATAAATTTATAACCAAGAAAATGTCTCACAAAAATATACTATTGTTGTAAGAAGAGGAGAAAACACTCAAAAGGTAGCTGTGTGACAGTAAAGCTTGACACTAGAGAGCATTGTACTATGGGGGAGGAGAAACAGCCCAGGTGAGACAAAGATATGCCTGGTTAACAGCTGATATGTTTATACCATCTGCTCACTCAGGCTTCCATTTACTCTGAAACAAAGAGAAGTAATGCAAAGTCACTTATCTTTGGCAAAGTCATTTAAGGGAAAATTTTAGTTATGCAATTAATGTCATTAATGATACAGAAGTGGTTAACACTAAGACATTTTCAGATATGATTTTTGTTATTATTTAAAAGTATATATTCCTCTAAAGAACTCCAAGTATTTAAAATATTGTATCATTCACATATACAAGGGAATTTTCATCATTCAGTTTGTGCAAACTCATGTTTGCCATTTCATTATTTATGTAATCAGATAATCATAACTTGGTTAAATTGTTGCTCTTATTACCTCTGAATATTATCTTTCTTATTAGGTAACTGGTGAAACACTATGGTGATGCTTCACAAGTACATGAACCTTTCTTATTAGATTTTGTATTCCCATTCTGTTATGGACTACATGTTTGTGTCCATGGGCTGAAACCTTAAAGCCCACTTCTCTTCCCATAATCTTAAATTTTATATTTTCTCTTTTTGGCAACACTTTTGTTCTAACTCTGTATCATATTGAACATTTCTTACTACTGGTTGGAGTTGAACACTCAGATCCAATAAATATTGGCTTCAATTTGTTTCCAAACTTTTGATTGTTGAAAAGAGAAACTCTGGAAGAGACTCCTAGTTAATATTTCTTTCTAATACATGTCTCTCATATTTATTGCATAAGATACCATGTATCTTCCCTGGTAGAGACAATCACCATGTGTTCCACAATAATGGAACTTTCCAATTATCCTTAATAATGTGCTAAATGTCACAAGCAAATGTATTCAGAATTAGCCAGCATATATGTAACACTGTATGTCAGGGACTATTCAAACACTGTATCTATACTAAACTTCACAACCAAGAAATTTGCCACATTTTTTCCCTCCATTTATGCATGAGGGAATTAGGACACAAAAGGGGCAAAATTGGGAAAGTTTACATGTTTGTTGTGAAATTTTGGCTTTATAACTTTGCTCTTAGCTTTTATTTTCTGTTGATTTCTCTATCTAATGTGGTTGATTATGACCCCATCGGTAAAAAAGAAAGAAAAAAAGGAAAGAAAACCTATTGAAGACATTAGTTCCCTTACATCCTTCACAAGTGAAGGTTGTATTTTCTCATAAACTACATACCACAGGTTGGAGATTGGGTCATGTCCTCTTTGCCCAATCCCTGTGTCACATACAGATCATTACTTGTCCACCTTCTTGGGAAACCATTGCTGAATTGAGGTTAATGTCATCTGCCAGCACAATTTCCTCACTCTCTTGAATTCTCACATCTTCTTAACTTATTGCAGATATCACACCTGCTCTCTCCTAGGTGATTTTAACACCACAATATGCAATTTAACCAAAACTATGGCTTCTTATGTCCCTCAAGTTATCACCCATTCTCTTTCACCCAAACATTTCAAAAAAGTGTTTCTCTATGTGCTGTTTCCACACTCATATACCACTTATCCACTGTGGTACCATTAAAATAGTACTTGTTAGTCACTGAAATTCCTCCGTTACTACTTTCAAAAGCACATTTCAACTCTCACATTGTATGATTCCAATAGTATTTTTAAAATGCGGTTAGAACTTCCACTTCTGGCAGAAGTTTTCCCATGGATAAGTAGGAAAGCTATATAAATTAAAAAATATATTTTAAGGCATAAGCAAAGGGAGCTGGCAGTCTTCAGGAATGCTTTATTTCAGAGAACTTGCCAAATCTTAATGGAAGCAGGCATAGGTCCCAGGTAAGAACCCCTGATAAAAGGTCATATGCAATGGATGAAAAAAAAATAAAATTAAAAATTTAAGTTGTAGTTTGGAACTGCTAAAGCAGCCAGAAATATGGAAAGACCAGTTCCTAGTGAGTAGATTCAGGTAGTTAAGCCCATCCCTATGGTTATTTTCCCCTCAAAAAAAAATATATGTGATGTAGGCAGAAAGATAAAAGAAGGCAAGAAGATATAGAAAGAGGGAGTAGTGTTTTTCAAAGGCTCTTACTAATAAGATAAAATTTACATTTTAAGACATGCCAAAGGATGGGTTTTCTCTGATAAGTGCCCCTAGGATCTCATATGGGACCCTACTGGGTATACAAAAAAAGAAGGGTACATTAGAGGTAAACAGAGTATTGCAGAAAAATTCACTATATCTCAAGTGAGTTTAGTTTCATATCAGATTAATCTGCCCTTAGTCTATTTGACTTCAAGTGAATAAAGTGAACTTTCTCTGAAGGGACATCATTCAGAACTTCTAGCATATTTTCATACAAAAATGCCCATCATTTAATGTAAAACCACCACACATATCAAGTAATAAGGAAAAGAAGACCAACATAAATATAAATAAACCCAAAATGGCCCACTTGTGGCAGTTATCAGAAACTGTACTATAAAATAACTGATCAATATGTTCAGTAAAACTGGTGGTAAGATATACAGTGTACTAGGGAATAAAAATCAATAAGACAGATGAAATAAAAAGTATAGACTATGAAGATGCAATGAATGAAATAGAAATCTCAAAATGTGAAGTTAATATTAAATTGGACACAACGAAGGACAAAACTAATGAACTGGAAGTATAGTTCAGGGGAAAATACTTATTTAAGCTGAAGCAAAAAAAAAAGAAAAAAACACTCCATAGAATGTAAAAGGAAAAAGTGTGAAAGTAGGAAAATAAATAAATAGAAGGAATTTAAGAAATATTTTGATCTACATGAGTAGTAGCAATCACACAGTCACAAATTAAAATTTTTAAACCACGCTATATGATATTTACAAGATACACATGATAATTATATAGACCATGATAGTTTGTAAATAACAGAATGGGCTGTGGTCACCATACAAACCCTACCACAAGGAAGGTGATAGATATACAATAAAGAAAAACATTGTAAAATGGTTATAGAATTATTCCATTAAATAGTATAACAATTCTAAATTTATATGTACCTAGAAACATAGCTTTGACATATATAATGCAAATTAATAGAACTGAAAAGTAAATAAACCCCAAATCAATCATATCAAAATGCACAAAGATTAAAAGATATGTTTTTTAATTCAGTACCCATTCATGATGATGATAACGTTAGCAAACTAGTAAAAGAGAGAAATTTGAAGAACGGAATTTGAGCTGTGTCGTTTGTTGCCCAGTATTAACTAAGTTGTGATAACTGAAACCTGTATATACCAAAACCATGTGAATCTAGGACTATTTAGTTTATCATGTGCAAACTGAGTGAATATTTTGCATACAAGTTGTGTTAAAAGAGGAGACACTGTGTCAAATTTAAAAGTAATGAAAGTAGTTTATTTTGTTTTAATCAGGTGTATATGTATTGTAGTAATCCTGTATATTTAACATCAATTCAAACATTTCTGTTCAACCGTCTATGGGTGAAGACAATAGGAAGGCCAATCAGTGTAGAAAGATGAGAATAAGGATTTTCTCTGTGTTTTAAGAATAAACTATTTAAAAAATGGTTAAATCAATTCAGCAAAGGTATAAAATATAGGTGTTCAAATTGCATGTAGATGTTTGCTTTGTGAATGCCATCATGAAAAAAAAGCATTCATTTTGATGACAGTATGTTCAGCATGAACAGAAAAGAGATCTTTAGCAATTCATGTCATGTTTAAATATAAAACTTATTGATGTTGAAATCAGCAGATAGTAGCAAGAAATGCAAGTATTTTCTCATTAGACCACAAAATTAAATATACATACAATTCTAACCATAAGGAACAATTATTTGATAAATTATTCTCATTTGTTTAGAGAATACTGTGTTTTTTTCAGTTTACTGGGTATTTCCTTTCTTTTTTCATTTGTGTATTAGTTTTTTTTGCAAGTATAGTTTATATACAATATTATATTGGTTTTAAATATCCAGCTCAGTGATTCAGCAGTTACCCACATTATTAACCCCCCACCCCACCTTCTGCAGTTACTATCTGTCAACACAGCTAAAAATGTTATACAACTGTTGAGTATATGCTCCATGTTGAACTGGGCATTTCCTTTTTTATCTTAATATATATGAACATTCACTTATATACACTCTAGATGTCAATCTGCCTTGTCTAAGTAGAATTTTTTTAAGAAGCTGTGATTACATAGTTACTTATTTTTCAATAATGAAGAATATGCATTTATTTTAAACAGATGAAATTTTTGTAATACAATTTAATATTTATTTGTGATTTAAGTAAATTTTATCTATGGAATTTTCATACAAATTCATTAATTAGAAGATAATGTTTTTAAATAATGTAAAAAATATCTTGCAATTACATCTAACTTAATCTCTCCCATCCTTATTAGTGTCTCCAAAACTGATTACATTTGTAGATGGTGATGATCTAATAAATGCCTTGGACTCACCCTTCCCCACTATAAGCTGTTTCTCCATATAAATCATTTTTACCACAAATATGTGCCAGCCATAGTGGAAAATTTCTATAAAATATTAATAGTATTCACTTTGAAGAAGTTCACAATCAGTAACAAGGTAAAGCATACTCAATTAACTGCGATACAGCTGAGACATAGTCCATAGAAAAATGATAAGGATTTCAGAGAATCCAGTAAGGATGAATTCAACAAACATTTATTCAGTACCTAATACATGTGATGTATTGTGGCAAGTGATGAAATTTAAAAGCATGAGAAAATAAAACAGCAACACCAAAACAATCAAAATCCTTGCCTGCCCTTAAGCCTTTTATAGTACACCAGGAAGTCATACAAGGATGCATATACCTGAAACAAAAATTAAAATGTAATATTTGATATGGGAAGAATAATGGTTTGGGGATTTCAGAGTTCACTGATCCATTTGAGTTCTTAAGGACTGGAAAAAGAAGTATAGGTAGAGTTGCCCCTCCCCTGCCTACTCCCCTTCCCCCCGCAAAATTTTTTGCCCTTTGGCAGCTTTGACATTGAATCCTGGCTTTTAAAATATTTTCCTGATATATTTTACTCCTCTATTAAATGATGTCATTATAAAAATTTTGTAAAATAATATATATAGTTTAAAACAGCACATGTGTTAAGGGTTCACTTAGAGTACTCTGAATTAGAATCACTTGGAAAGATCATAAACTTCATATTTAAAATGACACATCACAAGAACTAAATTAGAATTTCTAGTGATAGGACCCAAGCGTTAGTATTTTTTTCTTTTAAAGCTCTCCAGGTTATTTAATGAACAACTTAGTTTGATAACTACTCTTACTATATTATTTGTGGATGTAAGATTTTATACAGGTCAGGGAAGATGATTAACTTGACAGGTGGTGATAGTCAACTTAAACTTCCACATTATTTTTATGGTTGCACTTTCTTTCCTTTTAAGTGGTTAATATACTCTCAATCTGTTCAGTTTTAAGTTCATCTTGCTTTAATCTTCTTTTCTATAAAGTTACTGGGATGCCTTGCCTTAAGGATATTCATTCTTACTGTATTAGCAAAGGGAATAAAAATGTAATGAGATTAAAAATTAACTTGCTTTTATAGTACTACAAAGGATTTCTCATTCCAAAGATGATCTATCAAGAAGTCAAGTGATTTCAAGTAATTTTGCTCAGGTGATACTGCTAGAATTGGTTTAGACACACATGGTATTTCAACTGATGTGAGATCATTCAGGTCTAGAAATATAGTTACATATTAATCTATGCATATAATGTATAATTTCTACCACATAGAATGCATTTGTGCCAAAGCACTCTTGCATATCCATGCCTTAGCAAAAGTATGAAATTTTTGGTCATTTTCCATTAAATATTCTTTTCTTAATTTGGGAGAAAAAAAGATTAACTTAAACTGTCAATCAGAGGATGATAACATAAAACAGATTATTTGTATCAATTGTTATAAATTGGATATTGTGATGAATACATATGTTCTTCAACACTTCATATAGAGTTCTATTATTATAAGCATTTCATTCTTGCCACTTAATAATATTTCATCTAGGAACTAAAGGAAGCTCATTTTTAATTCTAAATGAAAAAATATAATGATTTGAACTCAACAATGGCAATCATTTTGGGTTTAAAGAGAGAAGAAATGAAAGATATTATTTTTGAATAAGAAAGTAATAGCCAGGTAACATCTCCAGAGCTTATTTAAGACAAAATTTTCCTTTTCTTAACACAATAATTCAAGGATTAATTGAATTTAGAAGAGAAACAGGAAACTAACAGAGCTGTATGTGAGCTTTATTTCATTTCATCAGGATTAGAAAATCATTTGAGCATTTTGAAAAACTTTTATTTTAAAGAAAGGCTGCCTCTCAAAGTTTAGAAGCTCTCACCCATCATCTTGTAAATATGATCAATTATTTATTTAGGACCCAACAAAGAGATGAAATCTCTTTGACTTTTGGCCAAGCATTTAATATTCGTTATTTTTTAATGTTTTGAATTTGTGTAGTAAATTATCAATGCATACAAAATTACTTAAGTTTTCCATTTTCACACTTTTTTTCCAACATTTTAAAAGTATAAATAATTGAGGAAAAATACCCAACAGGGGTAGTAAGCTGATTAGCAGAACAAATGATTTCATATATATATATATAACTTTTTTATTTTTAGACATTCTTATGGCCATTAATGATAACTCACATACAGCTTGAGAGTGTATCAAGTATTTAACATAATTTAATCTCAGTTCCCATAAATAAACTTTTGAGAGAATATTCCCTATTTTGAGAAGATGACCCTGAATCTTGAGATGTAATTCATTTGCTTGATCTCCTCCCATCTCTCAAAAGGGCTCAGCAGACATAGAGGATATCTGTCAGTCTGGGACCTAGAAACAATCTCCAGGATATAAAAACAAATTGTAAAATTATTTTGCACTACTCTCTATTCTAAGGAGACCCCCACACAAACCTTGCATAATGCAGTATCTGTGAGTATCAGCTTTGCAGATGAATTTCCCAGCTTCAAATCATGGTTCCCATGTACTGCAGAACCTTATACATCCACTCACTTAATTCCTCAGTGCTCAGGATTCGCACTTGCAAAACGGGAATAACTCACCTACTGCCCAGCACAATGGGGAAAACAAATGAGGCAATTCATATAAAGCAGTGACAAGACTTCCAAACACAGTGTGTGCTCAATATTTGTTTTATAGTAACTATTATGAAACTATTTTTAGAGATAGAGGACCTAGATAAGAAGCATTGTCAATTCAAAAAAACTAATGAAAAAAAATTACAACCAATTCAGGGGTTAATAATATTAATTGTAATTTCATCATTAACAATATATATAAGTGATAAGATCTTAATAATTTTAACCATATACATACATATATATATATATATATATACACATCTGTATATACATATGAATACAATATAATTAATAGATGAAAGATTCTATGTACTTTCAAAGATCCAGATACTTAATGAAACAGGTAAAAGCTTCCTTGGACTAATTGGATAGTTTACTAAATATATTTGTGTCTGTATGTGTATAGTGAGTGTGTGTGTGTGTGTGTGTGTGTGTGTATGAGCATATTAAATATGCATAAACTAATTGAAACAATACCTAGAATTTGTAATGCTTTATGTTTCATATTTTTTAAAATTTCTCATAAACTGTCATAGGTATTTTTAATAAATGTATTTTCCTCAGGAAACAGGTAAAATAACTTTCCTGTAAGAATAATCTTGAGCTAAAGAGTTATATATTTTAGGTTACCATCAAAAGATTTTTAAAAACCGGCTATCATAAGAGACACATATTTTTAAACAAACAAGGCAGAAACTCACTTTTAAGGCGACAAACTGTAGAATGCATTAAACACAACATAAAACGAACTTTTTAACCAATGCTATATTTTAATATCTTAGTAGTAATTGAGCTTATGATATTTTTTTAAATTCACTTTTTTATAGAGCGTGAAATACATTTCAGGCTGCATTTTCAAAAATGCTTGTATCAGCAATCTTCTCTTTTCCTCATCATTTTTCAATATCATGTCAAACATCACACACAATTTCATTTCTTTACTTAGAGTTAAGGCAAAATTGCAATATTCAAGATGATCATATTTTCATTATAAAATGCTTTTGTCATGCATGTTATATTTGTTATGCCTGTCATTCTTCTCTTGGTGATTAAACTCCTAAAATAAAATGTCATTGGGAATCAAAGGACTCACAGAAATACTGAGCTTCATCTGTTTTTTCTGAATTGAATTTTCTCATCTACTTATACAAGCGTTTTAGGACATTGAAGCTAGGATGTATTTTTGCTTGCTTAAACTGAACTTCCCTAGCAAGTAGACAAGCCCTGGGACTGGGATCAATATAAGAATTAGGCTGAACTGTTGGATTCTTAGCTCAGGTATACCAAAAAGAAAAAGGAGTCATAGAAACCCAAGGGGCACCAGAGATACATAGCATTCGCTGTAAGACAAAGCAGAGAAAAAAAAAAAGAAAAATAAGGAGAAATCTGCCACTCAAGACTGGACATGCTAATAACTTAGATATATTGAACATCATATAGCAGAGAACACTACTGCCTCTGTGGAACTCTACTAGCCTATAGATGCACAGGCATCAAAAGCATTGGTGGTAGATCAGTAGTCTTCTGAGGGTGTTTCTTCATAGGAGTTTATTTTTTATTTATTTATTTTATTTATTTATTTTTTAATGTAATCTGTTTTTTTTTTTTGAGAGGGCATCTCTCATATTTATTGATCAAATGGTTGTTAACAACAATAAAATTCTGTATGGGGGACTCAATGCTCAATGCACAATCGTTAATCCACCCCAAGCCTAATTCTCGTCAGTCTCCAATCTTCTGAAGCATAACAAACAAGTTCTTACATGGTGAAAAAATTCTTACATAGTGAATAAGTTCTTACATGGTGAACATTAAAGGGCAGTCATATCACAGAAACTTTCGGTTTTGATCATGTATTATGAACTATAAGCAATCAGGTCAAATTTGAATATTCGTTTGATTTTTATACTTGATTTATATGTGAATCCCACATTTCTCCCTTATTATTATTATTATTATTATTATTATTATTTTTAATAAAATGCTAAAGTGGTAGGTAGATGCAAGATAAAGGTAGAAAACATAGGTTAGTGCTGTAAGAGGGCAAATGTAGATGATCAGGTGTGTGCCAGTAGACTAAGTGTTAATCCAAGCTAGACAAGGGCAATAAAACATCCATGGATGCAGAAGATTCTCTCAAAACAGGGGTTGTGAGGTTCTAAGCCTCACCTCTGTTGATCCCAAATTTCTCACCTGATGGCCCCCCTGCGACTCTGCCTGTCTTAGGTTGTTCCTCCCTTGAGGAATCTTACCCGTCTCTGGCTAACCAGTCATCTTCCGGGGACATACAGGGAAATGTGAAGTTGGTAAGTGAGAGGGAAGCCTTATTGTTTGAAATGGTTAGCTTTTTACTTCTTTGCATATTTATGCCCTGTGGCTT
This sequence comes from Manis pentadactyla, assembly GCF_030020395.1. Classification (NCBI taxonomy): domain Eukaryota; kingdom Metazoa; phylum Chordata; class Mammalia; order Pholidota; family Manidae; genus Manis; species Manis pentadactyla. The sequence continues at coordinate 27,451,219 of NC_080021.1, read as the reverse complement.
CTATGCCCAGCATTTGTCTTGAGGTATCTTTACCACTTGGAAGAATTATGATACTCGGTAAATTCGATATGAGGCACGAATTCTATTTAAGGGTTGTAATTAGGAAGGAAGAAGAAAAGCTATAGGAGTAGCAGACGGAAGAAAACATGGGAAGATTGATTATTTCTTTGACATATCTTCTTGATGAGTAACTTAAGCATGTATAGGTTTTAAACTACTAATTAAATTGAGTACACACATTAACATAATAGGAATACAGTTACATAACCAAAGCAGACTTATAATTACCAGCCATCTCCAGTGAAACCAAGAAAACCAGTTAAACACCCCAGGCATTTGTGAAAACTTATCTATGATATGGTGGATTTTGTCCAACTGAACTTGAACAGTCTGAGAGAAATCAGACAAATTAAAACAACCCATTCTTGGGGACTGTTCACATCCCATATGTTCTTTTAACAGTAGATAGTCTGTAGTTGTAAGATTTTGGAGCTCTAGAACTTGCACTTCTCCTAATTCTTGGTTGAGTACCAACAGTGCAGATCCAGTCAAATTTGTTGTTTTACTGTATGCACAGGCCAGCTTAGATATCTCCTTCTTCATTCCCATGGCAAGTCCAGGAACTGGTGGGATGAATGCAGCTACAACTGTAGCAGCGCCCGGATCTTTGTTGAGGTTTTTTGATGATCATCTACTGGAATGACTCTTCCAGAGAGTGCTGATGTTGGAAGTTCTGTATATTGTATCTTAGTTCATTTTCTGGGTAGGCAAATTAGGCTTTGATTCTCTGTATAAACAAAAACAGACCCTTTGCCCACACTTTGATCTGCCCTTTATACCATTGTCTAGAACTCATTGGAGGTCACCACACAGGAACTGCTTTTTTTTTTTTTAAGAGAAAGGAATATTAACAGAAAAATGTACCTCCATAGCCGAACACCTGACACCCTTTAAGTGACCAAATTAAGGATATTTAAAGCATGCATTAATCGTTGATTTACAGTTAGTTAGTTTTACCCTCTCAGGGAGTAATTCCCCTTTTCTGTCTCTTTCTTTTTTTTTTTTTTTGTTATATTTAATCTACACTTACATGAAGAATATTATGTTTACTAGGCTCTTCCCTTTACCAGGTCCCCCTTATAAACCCCTTTACAGTCACTGTCCATCAGCATAGCAAAATGTTGTAGAATCACTACTTGTCTTCTCTGTGTTGTACAGCCCTCCCCTTTCTCCCACTCCCCCATGCATGCTAATCTTAATACATCCCCTCTTCTTCTCCCCAACTTATTTATCCCTAATCACCCATCCTCCCCAGTCCCTTTCCCTTTGATACCTGTTAGTCCATTCTTGGGTTCAGTGATTCCGCTGCTGTTTTGTTCCTTCAGTTTTTCCTTTGTTCTTACACTCCACAGATGAGTGAAATCATTTGGTATTTCTCTTTCTCCACTTGGCTTATTTCACTGAGCATAACACCCTCCAGCTCCATCCATGTTGTTGCAAATGGTAGGATTTGCCCTCTTCTTATGACTGAGTAGTATTCCATTGTGTATATGTACCACATCTTCTTTATCCATTCATCTAACGATGGACATTTAGGTTGCTTCCAATTCTTGGCTATTGTAAATAGTGCTGAGATAAACATAGGGGTGCATCTGTCTTTCTCAAACTTGATTGCTGTGTTCTTAGGGCAAATTCCTAGGAGTGGAATTCCTGGGTCAAATGTTAAGTCTGTTTTGAGCATTTTGATGAACCTCCATACTGCTTTCCACAATGGTTGGACTAATTTACATTCCCACCAACAGTATAGGAGGGTTCCCCTTTCTCCACAGCCTCGCCAACATTTGTTGTTGCTTGTCTTTTGGATGGCAGCCATCCTTACTGGTGTGATGTGATACCTCATTGTAGTTTTAATTTGCATTTCTCTGATAATTAGCGATGTGGAGCATCTTTTAATGTGTCTGTTGGCCATCTATATTTCTTTTTTGGAGAACTGTCTGTTCAGTTCCTCTACCCATTTTTAATTGGATTATTTGTTTTTTGTTTGTTGAGGCGTGTGAGCTTTTTATATATTTTGGACGTCAAGCCTTTATCGGATCTGTCATTTACAAATATATTCTCCCATACTGTAGGGTTCCTTTTTGTTCTATTGATGGTGTGTTTTGCTGTACATAAGCTTTTCAGCTTAACATAGTCCCACTCATTCATTCCTGCTGTTGTTTTCCTTGCCTGGGGAGATATGTTCAAGAAGATGTCGCTCATATTTATGTGTAGGAGGTTTTTGCCTATGTTTTTTTCCACAAGTTTAATGGTTTCATAACTTACATTCTGGTCTTTGATCCATTTTGAATTTACTTTTGTATATGGGGTTAGACAATGGTCCAGTTTCATTCTCCAACATGTAGCTGTCCAGTTTTGCCAGCACCATCTGTTGAAGAGACTGTCATTTCCCCACTCTATGTCCATGGCTCCTTTATCAAATATTAATTGACCATATACATTTGGGTTAATGTCTGGAGTCTCTAGTCTGTTCCACCGGTCTGTGGCTCTATTCTTGTGCCAGTACCAAATTTTCTTGATTACTATGGCTTTATAGTAGAGCTTGAAGTTGGGGAGTGAGATCCCCCCTACTTTGTTCTTCTTTCTCATGATTGCTTTGGCTCTTTGGGGTCTTTGGTGTTTCCATATGAATTTTTGAATTATTTGCTCCAGTTCATTGAAGAATGTTGCTGGTAATTTGATAGGGATTGCATCAAATCTGTTTATTGCTTTGGGCAGGATGGGCCTTTTGACGATATTAATTCTTCCTAGCCACGAGCATGGGATGAGTTTCCATTTGTTAGTGTCCACTTTAATTTCTCTTAAGAGTGACTTGTAGTTTTCAGAGTATAGGTCATTCACTTCTTTGGTTAGATTTATTCCTAGGTATTTTTTTTTTTATGCAATTGTGAATGGAGTTGTTTTCCTGATTTCTCTTTCTGTTGGTTCATTGATAGTGTATAGGAAAGCCACAGATTTCTGTGTGTTGATTTTGTATCCTGCAACTTTGCTGTATTCCGATATCAGTTCTAGTAGTTTTGGGGTGAAGTCTTTAGGGTTTTTTATGTACAGTATCATGTCATCTGCAAATAGTGACAGTTTAACTTCTTCTTTACCAATCTGGATTCCTTGTATTTCTTTGTTTTGTCTGATTGCCTTGGCTAGGACCTCCAGTACTATGTTAAATAGCAGTGGGGAGGGTGGGCATCCCTGTCTAGTTCCCGATCTCAGAGGAAAAGCTTTCAGCTTCTTGCTGTTCAGTATACTGTTGGCTGTGGGTTTATGATATATGGCCTTTATTATGTTGAGGTACTTGCTCTCTATTCCCATTTTTCTGAGAGTTTTTATCATGAATGGATGCTGAATTTTGTCAAATGCTTTTTCAGCATCTATGGAGATGATCATGTGGTTTTTGTCTTTCTTTTTGTTGATGTGGTGAATGATGTTGATGGATTTTCGAATGTTGTACCATCCTTGCATCCCTGGGTAGAATCCCACTTGGTCATGGTGTATGATCCTTTTGATATACATTTGAATTCGGTTTGCTAATATTTTATTAAGTATTTTTGCATCTACATTCATCAGGGATATTGGTCTGTAATTTTCTTTTTTGGTGGGGTCTTTGCCTGGTTTTGGTATTAGGGTGATGTTGGCTTCATAGAATGAGTTTGGGAGTATTCTCACCTCTTCTATTTTTTGGAAAACTTTAAGGAGAATGGGTATTATGTCTTCTCTGTGTGTCTGATAAAGTTTTGAAGTAAATCCGTGTGGCCCAGGGGTTTTGTTCTTGGGTAGTTTCTTGATTACCGTTTCAATTTCTTTGCTTGTTATTGGTTTGTTTAACTTTTGTGTTTCTTCCCTGGCCATTCTTAAAAGTTTGTATTTTTCTAGGAAGTTGTCCATTTCTTCTAGGTTTTCCAGCTTGTTGGCATATACGTTTTCATAGTAGTCTTTAATAATTCTTTGTATTTCTGTGGAATCTGTCATGATTTTTCCGTTCTCATTTCTGATTCTGTTGATTTGTATTGATTCTCTTTTTCTTAATAAGTTTGGTTAGAGGCTTATCTATTTTGTTTACTTTCTCAAAGAACCAGCTCTTGGTTTCATTGATTTTTTCTATTGTTTTATTCTTGTCAATTTTGTTTATTTCTTCTCTGATCTTTATTATGTCCCTCCTTCTGCTGACTTTAGGCCTCATTTGTTCTTCTTTGTCCAGTTTCGATAATTGTGATGTTAGACTATTCATTTTGGATTGTTCTTTCTTCTTCAAGTGTGCCTGGATCTCTATATTCTTTCCTCTTAAGACTGCTTTCACTGCGTCCCACAGAAGTTGGGGCTTTGTGTTGTTGTTTTCATTTGTTTCTATATATTCTTGATCTCTATTTTAATTTGACGTTGATCCATTGATTATTTAGGAGCATGTTGTTAAGCCTCCAAGTGTTTGTGAGCCTTTTTGTTTTCTTTGTAGAATTTATTTCTAATTTTATACCTTTGTGGTCTGAAAAGTTGGTTGGTAGAATTTCAATAATTTGGATTTTGCTGAGGCTCTTTTTGTGGGCTAGTATGTGGTCTATTCTGGAGAATGTTCCATGTGCACTTGAGAAGAATGTATATCCTGTTGCTTTTGGATGTAGAGTTCTATAGATGTCTATTAGGTCCATTTGCTCTACTGTGTTGTTCAGTGCTTCCGTGTCCTTACTTATTTTCTGCCCGGTGGATCCATCCTTTGGTGTCAGTGGTGTGTTGAAGTCTCCTAAAATGAATGCATTGCTGTCTACTTCCCACTTTAGTTCTGTTACTATTTGTTTCACATATGCTGGTGCTCCTGTGTTGGGTGCATATGTGTTTAGAATGGTTATAACCTCTTGTTTGACTGAGCCCTTTATCATTATGTAGTGTCCTTCTTTATCTCTTGTTACTTTCTTTGTTTTGAAGTCTATTTTGTCTGATATTAGTACTGCAACCCCTGCTTTCTTCTCGCTGTTGTTTGCCTGAAATATGTTTTTCCATCCCTTGACTTTTTTTTTTTTTTTTTTTTTTTTTATTTTTTATTTTATTTTTTTATTTTTTTAAACAATTATTTTTTTATTGAAGGGTAGTTGACGCACAGTATTACATTACATTAGTTTCAAGTGTACAACACAGTGGTAGAACATTTATATACATAATTCGAGGTTCCAGCTATCACCCTACCAAGCTGTTACATTATCTTGACTATATTCCTTATGCTATACATTACATCCCGGTTACTTATTTATTTTACCATTGGAAGTCTGTCCTTTTTTTTTTTTTTTTTTTTTTTTTGAGGGCATCTCTCATATTTATTGATCAAATGATTGTTAACGACAATAAAATTCTGTATAGGGGAGTCAATTCTCAATGCACAATCATTAATCCACCCCAAGCCTAATTTTCGTCAGTCTCCAATCTTCTGAGGCATAACAAACAAGTTCTTACATGGAGAACAAATTCTTACATAATGAATAAGTTACATAATGAACAGTACAAGGGCAGTCATCACAGAAACTTTCAGTTTTGCTCATGCATTATGAACTCTAAAGGGGCAGTTCCTGTGTGGTAACCTCCAACGAGTTCTACACAAGGGTATAAAGGGCATATAAAAGTGTAGGCAAAGGGTCTGTTTGTGTTTATACAGAGGATCAAAGCCTAATTGGGCTACCCCGAAAATGAACTAAGATACGATATGAAAAAGAACTTCCAACATCAGCACTCTCTGGAAGACTCATGCCAGAAGATGATCATCAAAAAACCCCAACAAAGATCCACGCACTGCTACAGCTGTAGATGCACTCATCCCACCCGTTCCTGGACTTGCCATGGGAATGAGGAAGGAGATATCTAAACTGGCCTGTGCATACAGTAAAACAACAAATTTGACTGGATCTATACTGTTGGAATTCAACCAAGAATTTGGAGAACTGCAAATTGTAGCGCTCCAAAGTCTTACAACTACAGACTATTTACTGTTAAAAGAACATATGGCATGTGAACAGTCCCCAGGAATGGGTTGTTTTAATTTGTCTGATTTCTCTCAGACTGTTCAAGTTCAGTTGGACAATATCCACCATGTCATAGATAAGTTTTCACAAATGCCTAAGGTGCCCAACTGGTTTACTTGGTTTCACTGGAGATGGCTGGTAATTACAGATATGCTTTGGTTATGTAACTATACTCCTATTATGTTAATGTGTGTGCGCAATTTAAGTAGTAGCTTAAATCCTATTCATGCTGAAGTTACTCTACAAGAAGATATGCCAAAGAAATAATCAATCTTCCCATGTTTTCTTCTGCCTGCTACTTCTACAGCTTTTCTTCTTCCTTCCTAATTACAACCCTTAAATAGAATTCATGCCTCGTATCAATTTTATCGAGTATCATAATTCTTACAAGTGGTAAAGATACCTCAAGACAAATGCTGGGCATAGAAGCCACAGGACATAAATATGCAAAGATGTAAAAAGCTAACCTTTTCAAACAATAAGTCTTCTCTCTCACTTACCAACTTCACATTTCCCTGTACGGCCCCGGAAGATGACTGGTTAGCCAGAGACGGGTAAGATTCCTCAAGGGAGGAACAACCTAAGACAGGCACAGTCGCAGGGGGGCCATCAGGTGAGAAATTTGGGATCAACAGAGGTGAGGCTTAGAACCTCACCCCCCCTGTTCTGAGAGAAATCTTCTGCATACGTGGATGTTTTATTGCCCTGGTCTACCTTGGATTAACACATAGTCTACAGGCACACACCTGATCATCTACATGTGCTCTCTTACAACACTAAACTATGTTTTCTACCTTTATCTTGTATCTACCTACCACTTCAGCATTTTATTAAAAATAATAATAATAAAGAGAGAAATGTAGCATCCCTTGACTTTTAGTCTGTACATGTCTTTGGGTTTGAAGTGAGTTTCTTGTAAGCAGCATATAGATGGGTCTTGTTTTTTAATCCATTCTATTACTCGGTGTCTTTTGGTTGGTGCATTAAGTCCATTTACATTTAGGGTGACTATTGAAAGATATGTACTTAATGCCATTGCAGGCTTTAAATTCGTGGTTACCAAAGGTTCATGGTTAGCCTCTTTAGTATCTTACTGACTAACTTAGCTCACTAATTGAGCTGTTATATACACTGTCTGTAGAGTCTTTTCTTCTCTTCCTTCTTATTCCTCCTCCTCTCTTCTTCATATGTAGGGTGTTTTGTTCTCTGTTCTTTTTAGGAGTGCTCCCATCTTGAGCAGTCCCTGTAAGATGCCCTGTAGAGGTGGTTTGTGGGAAGCAAATTCCCTCAGCTTTTGCTTGTCTGGGAATTGTTTAATCCTACCATCATATTTAAATGATTGTCGTGCTGGATACAGTATCCTTGGTCCTAGGCCCTGCTGTTTCATGTTTCATTGCATTAAATATATCATGCCATTCTCTTCTGGCCTGTAGGGTTTCTGTCAAGAAGTCTGATGTTAGCCTGATGGGTTTTCCTTTATAGGTGAGCTTTTTCTCTCTAGTTGCCTTTAAAATTCTTTCCTTGTCCTTGATCTTGGCCATTTTAATTATTATGTGTCCTGGTTTTGTCCTCCTTGGATCCTTTCTGTTGGGGGTTCTGTGTATTTCCGTGGTCTGTTTGATTATTTCCTCCCCCAGTTTGGGGAAGCTTTCAGCAATTATTTCTTCCAAGATACTTTCCATCCCTTTTCCTCTCTCTTCTTCTTCTGGTACCGCTATAATATAGATATTGTTCCTTTTGGATTGGTCACACAGTTCTCTTAATATTGTTTCATTCCTGGAGATCCTTTTATCTCTCTCTATGTCAGTTTTTATGTGTTCCTGTTCTCTGGTTTCTATTCCATCAATGGCCTCTTGCATCTTATCCATTCTGCTTATAAATCCTTCCAGAGTTTGTTTCATTTCTGTAATCTCCTTCCTGGCATCTGTGATCTCCCTCTGGACTTCATCCAATTTCTCTTGCATATTTCTCCGCATCTCTGTCAGCATGTTTATGATTTTTCTTTTGAATTCCTTGTCAGGAAGACTAATGTAGTCTGTCTCCTTCTCTGGTGTCTCTGTGTTCTTGGTTTGCCTGTAATTTTGTCTTTTCATTGTGATAGGAATAGTTTGCAGAGCTGGGATGAGTGATGGCTGGAAGAACTTCCCTTCTTGTTGGTTTGTGTCCTTCCTCTCTTGGGAGAACAGCGACCTCTAGTGGCTTGTGCTGGGTAGCTGCGCACAGACAGGGTTTCTGCTTCCTGCCCGGCTGCTGTGAAGTTTATCTCCGCTTTTGCTGTGGGCGTGGCCTTGCTCTGTCACCTGCTCCAATATGGTGGAGGTGCACTGTAGGGGGAGCTGCCGGGAGGCTATTTATCTCCGTAAGGGAGCTCCATGCTCCCTGCTGCCCAGGGGATTAGAGTTCCCCTAGATCCCCGGATTCCCTACCTCTGGACTAAGTGTCCCACCTGCCCCTTTAAGACTTCCAAAGAGCACCTGCCAAAACTAAGCAACGACCACAAAAAAAAAAAAAAATGGCCGCTCATTTTTCTTTATTTTCCGGTGCCAGTCTCAGGCACCCACTCTCCGGTCTTGCTGCCCTGTTTCCCTAGTATTGGTGTCCCTGTCCCTTTAAGACTTCCAAAAAGCACTCACCAAAACAACAACAACAACTAAAAAATGGCCGCTTGCTTTTCTTTTGTCTTCCAGCACCGGCCTCCGATACCTGCTCACTGTTCTTGCTACCCTGTTTCCCTAGTATCCAGGACCCCACACATGCACTGTGTCTGCGCTCTGGTCTGGATGGCTGGGACTTGGTATTCAGCAGTCCTGGGCTCCCTCTCCCTCCCTGCTCCTACTCCTCTCCTCCTGCCGGGAGCTGGGGGTAGGGGTGCTGAGGTCCTGTGGGGCTATGGCTTGTATCTTACCCCCTTCACAAGGCGCTAGGTTCTCTCAGGTGTGGATGTGATCTGGATGTTGTACTGTGTCCTCTGGTCTTTATTCTAGGAAGAGTTGTCTTTGTTATATTTTCATAGATATATGTGGTTTTGGGAGGAGATTTCTGCTGCTCTACTCATGTCGCCATCTTGGCTCAGCCATTCATAGGAGTTTATGAGGAAATTAAGGATGATCTTCCTGTGGAAGCATTAACAGTCTAGTCGAGCAATCCCTTTGGGTGTGAATTAAAAACAGTTGCTTGTGGCAAAATGAAGCAATTTGCCGCTGGCTTCTAGGAAACTTGGGCCTCAAAGGTAAAACAGAAATTAAGAGGCTTTGAGTTATCAGAAAAATCGAGAAAGACTCCTCATGTATGATTGAGGCTGCAAATTGTTTCAAATTTTGTAATTTGGCAAGTATTCCGGAATGCCTCAAATTCTATGTCCTGTGAGAATAGTTCTTTAAAAAATGAAGTATCCCCCCCCATTTAGTAAAGGCAAAGTGACCCAGACTAGGCTGATGCTGAGAGATGTCCCTTAATTTATTCAAAGTTCCAAGTTCAAAGGTCCTACTCTCGAGATAATTGTCAAAGATTGAATTGGTAATGGTAGGCTGAAACCAAACTGATTGTCTCACCTACCTCATCTTTTAGAGATATAAATGATTATCTTCATTCATGGTTTTTGGCAAAACTCCTTGTATCAGACTCAATATTACATCCTGAGAAAATAAATTTATTTGGCATTTATCCTAAACCCTAGAGTTTGGTGTGCTTTCTAAACTTTGTATTAGGCTGGTATTATCATAAGTGTAACTTATTAATTCAAAGAACCCCTAAATAATGAAGCACATGAATTATAGAATCTAATTTAATACATGAGGTCCTGAAGTAACCTCATCCTTAAATAGACCAAAAATGACCCAAGTCTCACCTATTGCAAGAACCCCAACTCTACACAGGCTTTGAATGAAAATTCTTTCAATAGAGATTGAGTAGGACTAAAATTGAGGAAGATGCATTTTCTTTTTACTTTAATTCATTTGTATTTTAACTTGCAGGGGTTTAGTGTTGATAATCTAATTTCTTATTGGACATTAATAGTGAGAAGATTTAAATTCAAACTTACTGAAATTTTATTTCTGAGTATATTCATATTGCCCTCTGATCTCATTTCAAATGTTCTGGTGAGCTACAATAAGCAATGTGGATGTAAGTAAATTTCAAAGGAACTACCTTTTTAGATGAACTATTTTTTAATCCTTTGGAACTTTTTTTATACAATTTTTTTTATTATTGGTATACACTCTTAGGAAGGTTTAACATGAAAAACAACATGGATACTACATTCAACCATTTTATCGAGTCCCCCCCGACTCATGCTCCACTGCAGTCAATGTCCATCAGTGTAGTAAGATGCCACAGAGTCAGTACTTATCTTCTCTGTTCTATACTGTCTTCCCCATGATCCCCCCCACACCATATATAATAAAGATAATACCCCACAATTCCCTTCTCCCTCCCTCCCCACCTGCCCTTTCACACTCCTCCCCTTTGGTAACCACTAGTCCCTTCTTGGAATCTGTGAGTCTGCTGCTGTTTTGTTCCTTCAGTTATGCTTCGTTGTTATACTCCACAACTGATGGGAATCATTTGGTACTTGTATTTCTCTCACTGGCTTATTTCATGGAGCATAATATCCTCCAGCTCCATCCATGTTGTTGCAAATGGTAGGATTTGTTTCTTTCTTATGGCTGAACAGTATTCCATTTTGTATATGTACCAGTTGCTCATTATCCATTCATCTACTGATGGACACTTAGGTTGTTTCCATATCTTGGCTATTGTTAATAGTGCTGCAATGGACATAGGTGCATATGTCTTTTTGGATCTGATAACTTGTATTATTTGGGTAAATTCCTAGTGGTGGAACTCCTGGATCAAATGGTATTTCTATTTTTAGTTTTTTGAGGAACCTCCATATTGCTTTCCAAAATGGTTGAACTAGTTATATACCCACCAGCAGTATAGGAGGGTTCCCCTTTCTCCACAACCTCACCAACATTTGTTGTTGTTTGTCTTTTGGATGATGGCCATTCTAACTGGTGTTAGTTGATATCACATTATGGTTTTAATTTGCATTTCTCTGATGATTAGCTATATGGAGCATCTTTTCATGTGCCTGTTGGCCATCTGAATGGAGATTTATCTGTTCTTTGGAGAAGAGTCTGTTCTGATTCGCTGCCCATTTTCTAATTGGATTATTTACTTTTTGGTCGTTGATGTGTGTGAGTTCTTTATATATTTTGGATGTTAACCTCTTGTCGGATATGTCATTTACAAATATATTCTCTCATACTGTAGGATTCATTTTTGTTCTATCGATGGTGTCCTTTGCCATACAGAAGCTTTACAGTTTTATGTGGTCCCATGTGCTCATTTTTGCTTTTGTTTCCTTTGCTCGAGGAGCTGCATTCAGGAAGAAGTTGCTCATGTTTATATTCAAGAGATTTTTGCCTGTGTTGTATTCTAAGAGTTTTATGGTTTCATGACTTACATTCAGGTCTTTGATCCATTTTGAGTTTACTTTTGTGTATGGGGTTAAATAATAATCCAGTTTCATTCTCTTGCATGTAGCTGTCCAGTTTTGCCAACACCAGTTGAAGAGGCTGTCATTTCCCCCACTGTATGTCCATGGCTCCTTTATCATATATTAATTGACCACATATGTTTGGGTTATATCAGGGATCTCTAGTCTGTTCCATTGGTCTATGGTTCTGTTCTTGTGCCAGTACCAAATTGTCTTGATTAATGTGGCTTTGTAGTAGAGCTTGAAGTAGGGGAGAGTAATACCCTCAGCTTTATTCTTCCTTCTTAGGGTTTCTTTGGCTATTCAGAGTTTTTTATGCTTCCATGTGAGTATTAGAATGATCTGCTCTAGTTCGTTGAAGAATGCTGTTGATATTTTGATAAGGACTGCTTTGAATCTGTTGATTGCTATAGGCAGGGTGGCTATTTTGACAATATTAATTCTTCCTATCCATGAGCATGGGATGTGTTTCCATTTATAGGTATCATCTTTAAATTCTCTCATGAGTGTCTTTCAGTTTTCAGAGAATAGGTCTTTCATTTCCTTTGTTAGGTATATTCCTAGGTATTTTATTCTTTTCGATGCAATTGGGAATTGAATTGCTTGCCTGATTTCTCTTCTGGTTCATTGTTAGTGTATAGGATTGCAACAGATTTCTGTGTATTAATTTTGTGTCCTGCAAATTTGCTGAAATCAGTTATTAGATTTAGTAGTTTTGGAATGGATTCTTTAGGGTTTCTTATGTACAACCTCATGTCATCTGCAAACAGTGACAGTTTAACTTCTTCTTTACCGAACTGGATGCTTTTTATTTCTTTGTGTTGTCTGATTGCCATGGTAAGACCTCCAGAACTATTTTGAATAAAAGTGGTGAGAGTGGGCATCCCTATCTGTTCCTGATCTTAAAGGAAATACTTTCAACTTCTTGCTGTAAAGTATGATGCTGGCTGTTGGTTTGTCATATATGGCCTTTATTATGTCGAGGTACTTGCCCTCTATACACATTTTGTTGAGAGTTTTTATCATGAATGGATGTTGACTTTTGTCAAATGCATTTTCAGCATCTATAGAGATGATCTTGTGGTTTTTGTCCTTATTCTTGTTAATTGGTAGATTATGTTGATGGATTTTCTAATGTTGTACCGTCCTTGTATCCCTGAAATAAATCCCACTTGACCATGATGGATGATCTTTTTTATGTATTTTTGAATTCAGTTTGCTAATATTTTGTTGAGTATTTTTGCATGCATGTTCATCAGGGATATTGTCTGTAGCTTTCTTTTTTTGTGGTGTCTTTGACTGGTTTTGGTGTTAGAGTGATGCTGGCCCCATAGAATGAGTTTGGAAATATTCCCTCCTCTTCTACTTTTTAGAAAACTTTAAGGAGAATGGGTATTAGGTCTTCACTAAACGTTTAATAAAATACAGTGGTGAAGCCATCTAGTCCAGGAGTTTTGTTCTTATGTAGTTTTTTGATTAACAGTTCAATTTCATTGCTGGCAATTGATCTGTTCAGATTTTGTGTTTCTTGTTGGGTCAGTCTTGGAAAGTTGTATTTTTCTAGAAAGTTGTCCATTTCATCTAGGTTATCCAGTTTGTTAGCATATAATTTTTCATGATATTCTCTAATAATCCTATGTATTTTTGTATTTTTGTGGTGTCTGCAGTGATTTTCCCTTTCTCATTTCTGATTCTGCTTATGTGTGCAGACTCTCTTTTTTTCTTGGTAAGTCTGGCTAAAAGTTTATCTATTTTGTTCATTTTCTCAAAAATCCAGCTCCCACTTACATTGATTCTTTCCATTGTTTTATTCTTCTCAATTTTATTTATTTCTGTTCTAATATTTATTATGTCCCTCCTTCTACTGACTTTGGGACTCATTTGTTCTTCTTTTTCTAGTTTCATTAATTGTGAGCTTAGACTGTTCATATGGGATTGTTCTTCTTTTCTGAGATAGGCCTGTATGTATTACCATACACTTCCCTCTTAGCATGGCCTTTGCTGCATCCCACAGATTTTGTGTTGCTGAATTATTGTTATCATTTGTCTCTATATATTGCTTGATCTCCGTTTTTATTTGGTCATTGCTGCATTGGTTATTTAGGAGCATGTTGTGAAGCCTCCATGTGTTTGTGAGCTTTTCATTTTCTTTGTGTAATTTATTTCTTGTTTCATACCTTTTTGGTTTGAGAATTTGGTTGGTACAATTTCAATCTTTTTGAATTTACTGAGGCTGTTTTTGTGGCCTACTATATGATCTATTCTTGAAAATTTCCCATGTGCACTTGAGAAGAATGTGCATCCTGCTGCTGTTCAGTGGAGTGTTGTGTACATGTCTGTTAGGTCCATGTGTTCTAATGTGTTGTTCAGTGCCTCTGTCTCATTACTTATTTTCTGCCTGATTGATCTGTCCTTTGGAGTAAGTTGAAGTGTTGAAGTCTCCTAAAGTGAATGCATTGCATCCTATTTCCCCTTTTAATTCTGTTTGTATTTTTTCACATATGTAGGTACTCCTGTGTTTGGTGCCTAGATATTTATAATGGTTAAATACTCTTGTTGGACTGAGCCCTTTATCATTATGTTACATCCTTCTTTGTCTCCTATGTGTTTCTTTGTTTTGAAGTCTATTTTGTCTGATACAAGTACTGAAACCTGCATTTGTCTCCCTATTAGTTGCATAAAATATCTTTTTCCATCCCTTCACTTTTAGCCTGTATATGTATTTAGGTTTCAAGTGAGTCTCTTGTCGGCAGCACAGAGATGGTTCTTGTTTTTTTATCCATTCATTGACTCTATTTCTTTTGATTTGTGCATTCAGACCATTTATATTTAGGGTGATTATCAATAGGTATCCACTTATTGCCATTGTAAGTTTTAGATTTGTGGTTACCAAATGTTCAAGGGTAACTTCCTTACTATCTAATAGTGTAACTTAACTCACTTAGTATGCTATTACAAACATAATCTAAATGTTCTTTTTTCCCTCCTTTTTCTTCCTCCTCCATTCTTTACATATTGGGTATCATATTCTGTACTCTATGTCTATCCCTTGCCTGACTTTGGGGGTATTGATTTAATTTTTCATCTGCTTAGCAATTAATTGTTCTATTTTCTTTACTGTGGTTTAATTTTGCCTGGTGACAGCTATTTAGCCTTAGGAGCACTTCCTTCTATAACAGTTCTTCCAAAATACACTGTAGAGGTGATTTGTGGGAGGTAAATTCTCTCAGCTTTTGCTTACCTGGAAATTGTTTAATCCCTTCTTCAAATTTAAATAATAATTTCGTGCCAGATAATGTATTCCTGGTTCGAGGCCCTTCTGCTTCATTGCATTAAATATATGATGCCACCCCTTCTGTCCTGTAAGGTTTCTGCTGAGAAGTCTGATGTTATCCTGATGAGTTTTCCATTGTATGTGATCTTTTTTCTCTCTCAGGCTGCTTTTAATAGCCTGTCCTTACCCTTGATTTTTGGCATTTTAATTACTATATGTTTTGGTGTTGTCTTCATTGTGTCCCTTGTGTTGGGATATTTGTGCACCTCCATTGCCTGAGAGACTGTTTCCTTCCCCAGATTGCAGATATTTTCAACAATTACTTCTTCAAAGGCACTTTCTATCCCTTTTTCTCTCTTCTTCTTCTGGTACCCCTATAATACAAATATTGTCCCATTTGGATTGGTCACACAGTTCTCTCAGTATTCTTTCATTCTTAGAGATCCTTTTTTCTCTGTGCCTCAACTTCTTTGTATTCCTTTTGTCTAATTTCTATTTCATTTATCATCTCCACATATCTAATCTGCTTTAAAACCCTCCATTGTAGGTTTCCTTTCAGATATGGAATTTCTCAATGACTGAATCTCCATCCTAAATTTGTCCCTGTGTTCTTGAATATTTTTCTGTACCTTCATGAGAATGTTTATGATTTTCATTTTGAACTCACTTTCAGGAAGACTGATGAGCTCAGTTTCACTTGGCCCTTTTTCTGGTGTGTATGGGATTTTGGTTTGAGCCAGGTTCTTTTGACATTTCATATTTGTATGTGGCTTCCTCTAGAGCCCAGAAGCTCTACTCCCTGGAATGGCACAGCCCCTGGAGTGATGTCCATGGTTGCAGGGGCGCATTGCTGGTGCCTGAAGAGGGAAAGCACTGTTTCCTGATTCCCAGCTGCTATGCACTGTTTTCACTGCCAGAACCTGTGGGCCAAGCACACAGGTGTAAGCCGCTATGCTTTCCATTTGTAGTTGCCATAGGAGCAGTTCCCTCTGGCAGGCCTGATGCAAGGGCAGGGGCTACCTGTTTGTGAGCCATTTGCGGGCCTGCTGGATAAAGGCACAGCAGGCTGCATATCACAGTGGGGAGTCTCAGAGCTGCATAGCTAGTCAGGCCAATGGAGCGCCTAAAAGTTCTGAAAGTTCCTATCCTGCTGGGCTGAGTGTGTGCAGACAACTTCATCCACCTGTCCTTTCTCCTGAGTAGTAAGCTCTGTACAATACTTGCCTCTTTTGCAGCCCTCTCTCTGTTAGGAAGTCTCTCAGACTGCCCAACTTTCTTTTGTCCCAGAGCAGCTGGATGTGGATCAATTTTCCATAAACAGCTAGAATCTTACTCTCTCCAGATATTCCACCTGTCTTAGCTTTCCAACCTCACTAATCTCCAGAACACCATCAATGTAGGTTTGTGTTCCCAGAGCAGATCTACAGGGCTGCATGTTCAGCAGTCCTAGGCCTTCACTTCCTCTATGCTCCGTTTCTTTTCCTCCCACCAGATAACTGGGGTGGGGGAAGGGCTTGTGTCTTACCAGATCATGGCTTTGATATGTTACGTTTTTCCATGAGGTCTGTTCTTTTCTCCAGGTGTGTGCAGTCTGGCAGAGCCTTCTTTCCTGTTGCTCTTTCAGGATTAGTTGTGTTAATTATATTTTCATATCATATGTAGTTTGGGGAGAAGGCCTCTGTCTCATCTCTTATGCCACCATCTTTAATCCTACCAGTTATTTATATTTAATAATACTGGTTCACCTCTCCAAAAAATGGGGAATATTTATTTCTGGAAGGGAAAGTCCAAGATCAAGGTGCCAGCAAGATTGGATTCCTGTGAGGCCTCTGTCTTTAGTTTTTGGAAGGTCACCTTTTTGTTGTCTGTTTACATGGTCATCCCTCTATGCAGTCATCCTTTGGAACTTTTAACAATAAATTTCAAACTGCTCAACAATGATCCCGAAAAAACATTTGAAACATCAGTGATTAGTATGGTATAATGGCAAAAGTTCTCATGAAGGGGTTAGTGGACTGTTTTGATTGACTACAAATCTGTTCAGGATGGGAGCAACTCTGATTAATCATAGACATGGTGACTATACCCACAGTATAGGAAATACAGGAAAAATAATATTGAGTAATGTTGGGGAGAAGGATTGGTGTTTTCCACCTTCTTGTTTATCTTTCTTTCAATTCCTCAGTCAGTGTTTTCCCTGGGATGATTTAATAATTTTCTTAGTGGAGAACATAGGAGGAGGAACAAAATGTATTCTTCTAATTTATTCTGAGAGTCTTTCAATTTATAGAGAACATTCTATAAATGCTCATTTATCTACAATAGTCAAAATTTTTTCCATCTGCCCCCTAATCATCCAGAGTGGTTGAAATGCCTCTATGTGAGATTTCTATACCACATGATTCACACCCAGAGTCATATTTTGTAGAAAATGACTTATGTTGGTATCATTTGCTACTTAAAAGTAGGTCCCTATTTGGAAAGATTATTATATACTACATAATAAAAGAATATTATTTTATAAAATAGTTTTAAAAGAATATATAATTCTATATGTAAGTATAAAATTATTTCTGTACAAAGTTTACTTGTTATTTGATATTTTGCCTTGCCATTTTTCTCAGTATTTCCTTTATTATTGAATGCATCATAGGTTCATAGAGTTTTTATTGACTGCCTTGTACATGAAGGCATGCTGAGTCTGAGGGTTCTTGATTCAGCTTGTGGCTCTTCAAAGTATGTTTTTACTCTTAAATTATATTAAGCTCCACATGTTAAAACAGGATACAATAGAAAATATAAATGCAACCACAATGATTTTTGCTTTTAGTAGAAAAATGTATGCATTTTAAACCACATTTACCCTGTCTTGGATTTGAACTATATCAAGAGGATGTATATAGTTCAGCTTAGGTTATAAATAATTTGCTGCATTTTATAATGTAAAACCATGCAGTTATCCTCTGTGTCTGCTAATATAAATACATTTTTCTTATGGCTCCATGACAGTCATCAAATGGCATATAAACATGGATAACATAACCTTTGCTCTACAAGTCTCCACTGTGCAGTGGAATAAATATCCAGGTAAATGGTTACAGTAATGATAATAATTATGATTATAAGTAATTATATTAAATGAACTCATTGCTATAGTGTATATATGGATAGAAAACCAAAACATACATTTTTAATCCACTGCTGATATTAAATAATATTAGAGCCATACATATGACCATAATAAACAATATTGGAATAAATTACACTTCTCTGAAACTATGTTAAGCAATACTGGGAGCAGGCATTAAAAAAATAAAACAACAAACTAGCTGCTTGCCCCAGGAAACGCTTGCGCTTGGAAGATAAGATTATAAGCCAAATAAAACAGGTTCCCTATCAAGTCTAATTTTAAGAATTTCTCCCTGGCTATGCCAATCAATAAAAACTGAATATCATAAAAATGGTCCATTTCCAACCAGTTCCTGCTTTGCAAGACAAATTAAAAATAACACAATCAATGACAAAATCTTATAAACATCCTTACCTAATTTTCATTCCTTGAAATATGAAGAGAGAAAAAATTAGTTCAAGTGATTCAAAGGTTTGTAGGGGAGGAAAACTTTTCTCTTCCTCCCTTCTAGATTCTTCTGCTGGCCTAATAATTAATTTGACATATGACAGATTAATAAGAGAAAACAAGTTTAATTTTTGAATATAGAGCAGTCCATAAAAATGAGACTCAAAGTAAGCAAAGCATGCAGCTTTTAAACAGTTTAGACAAACAATAAATTTGTGAAAAATTGACAAGATAAAAAAAATGTAGGCTTGGGGTAGTAAATCAATGAGGTGGGAAGAGGTTTGTTTCTACAGACTTCACAGCCTTAAGTCCCTATCTCTGGTGGTAAGGATACCTTACCCTCCTGGTTCAGGAAGGACACTTTTCAATGGGAGATTTATTTCCTGCTTTTAGAGGGACAAAGGAGAGTCAGAGTGTCCGTCTTACACTGGCTGTTTCTTAAGTAATTTTAATTCAAAATAATCAGTATGCCCAAATGGATGGTATATTTGGGGTGGCATATTTTGCTTCAAGTTAAAAGCCTTATTCAGCTAGCATGCATCAGAGAACAGCTAACCTCCGAACAGCTCTCTGAGCCAAGCAGTACCCTGAAGTCTTACAGGGAGAGGAGAGAGGTGTGTCCTGCGGTTTGGCAGAAGTAGAACTCTTCCTCACCTCTAACTGCTGTAAAACCTTCATTTGGAAAGTACGGCAGCTGTGGGATTCCATGCCTGCCCCTAGGGATTGTGGCTGCAGTACCATTCAGGCACCTGGCAGACCATGTCTTTTGAGAACTGTTTTTGCAACTCTTGAGATTGTTTCAGAGGGAGCGTTGATGTTCATAAAAGGCAGGGAGGAACAAAGAGAAGACAAAAAATTATAAGGAGGCAGAGATTAAAACCAGGGAAACTGGGGATTTAAAATCCCTTTACAGACACAGATAGTATTCTCCTATACTACAAGAAGTTCAGTAAACATAGCTTTGCCTGACTGGTAGATCTTTCTGATACTCCTCTAGAGAGTTCAAATTTGACAGTAAGAAAATAGTGGAAGAGTGAAGAAAGGAGAAATAAATCTGACAATTGGAAAAATAAGTCCATAAAAGGAAGTGACTTTAAAGGCATCTTTAAAGTGGTTTGGGGTTAAGAAAATGGAGGAAATTGGAGATAAAGCATATCAAAAATGTGATAGATGTGGTTACCCTTTGGGGAAAAGTGGCACAGGCCCACTAAATAAAATGTAAGGAAAAAGGGACATATTACATATACTTCCACCATTCTAAGGAGAATAAGATAATGCTGTGTACAATTTTATGCTCATACATTCAAAAACTTAGAAAATATGGACCAATTACCCTAAAAGCCTCAAACTACATAAGAAAAGGGATGAAATAGACAACCTGTATAGTTCTATAAGCCTAAAAGGAATTAAATTTTTAATTAAAAACTTCCTGTAAAGAAATCTTCAGGCCTAAATTGCTTTCTTGGAGAATTCCACCAAAAATTTCAGGAAGAATTAACACTGACCTTAAACCATCTCTTACAGAAAACAGAACGGGAGGGAATATTTTGCACCTCATTTTCTGAGACCAGTATTACTCTGATACCGAAAGCAGACAAAGAAAGCACATACATGCCCAGGGAAAACATGGGCCTGTATCTCTCATGAACTTACATGCAGCATTTTAACAAAATATTGACAAATTATCCAGTAATGTATAAAAAAATTATGTAGCACGATTGAGATTTTTTTCTGGTGTGCGAAGACTAAGGAGAAAATATTTGCAAGCCACCTATAAAACCAATGTCTACTGTTGAAAACATATAAAGAAACTCTTAAAACAACAATAAGAAACAAACATGCAAAATAGAAAATGGAAAAGAGATCTGGACAGACATTTCACCACTGAGTATTTGGAGGTGGCAAATAAGCACAGGATATTGTGTCAATTTTATGACTGATTAGCTAACTGAAAATTAAAAGTGCAATGAGATATCACTATACATCCATCCTAATGTCTAAAATAAAAATAGTAATAAAAATAGTAAAATAGTAATAATTTTACTAATAATAGTAAAAATAGTAATAATAATAAATAATAGAAAATTCCAAATGCTTGCAAGGATGTGGGTAAACTGAATCATTCTAGAAAAGGCAAGATTGTGGAGGCAGTAAAAATATCAGTGGTTGCAAGGGTGTGGGGCAGGGACATGGCAGGGTGGTCTGCAGGGATGAATATGCAGAGCACAGAGGATTTTTGGGCAGTGAGTTATATATCATTATATATATCATTATACATTTGTCCAAACCAATAGAATGTACAACACCAAGAATAAATCATAAGGTAAAACTATGGGCTTTGGGTGTGTGTCAATGTAAGTTAATTCTTGGTAAAAATGATGTGTCATTCTGTTGAGTGATGTTGGTATTGGAGAAGGCTATGCATGTGTGAGACCAGGGGTAGGTGGGAAATCACTGTACCTTCCTCTGAATTTTGCTTTATAAAAAATGTGCTGATGTGAAGTGAAACAGTTTACTTGAGTGGTGTATACAATGCTTAGATAATTAAAATAATGGTTGCAGATTAGGTAAAAATGTAGAGTGGGTCTTTTGATTCAGCAAATGTGAAAGGTCTGAGTTTTTACCTTTCTTGCAAGACAAGATCTCTGGACAATTAATTACTTATGGCAACAACAGCACAGAATAAATTCCTAGCCCCCAGTTCTCATACCTCAATCCTCTTGTGGCATCGACTGCAGGAAGGGCTAAGTGTGGTCTGTGCATGCAAGTGCATGTATAGAAGAGGACTTCCAAAATAAGAATCAGATTCTGATCTTATGTTAGGACTGCTGGTAACCTGTTATTTTTTCCTTCTGGAGAAAGAATGGAATCTTATCCTTACTCTTAAATGTAACTCATCTTAAATGTAACTCATGAGGAGAGAATGTAACTTCATTACTCCAAAATGACTTTGGAGAAGGGAAAAGTCTGTCTTCACTGCATTGTCCAAGAAATAAGTTCTCCCCGCTGACCTAAAGACAGATAGTATTTCCAGCTTCCAAGAATGTTTACTCTGCAGAATGCCTTGAGTAGGCTGACAGTGCCCTTTGCTCAGGAAGCCTGTACAGCGAAGTGAAAAATTCATGAAGAATTCTCCCTCAACATGAATTGGATTATTAAGAAGCATAATTTCTCTATAGGAGAGTTGAGATTTCAGTTTATTATCTGTCCATCCCCACCCTCATTGGTTCCATTCAACAATCATTATTGAATACTTCATATACTCCAGACACATTAGGCATTTTGGATGCAATAAAAATGTTTATGGCTTTAAGAAACTAAGATTATAGTTGGTGATGGAGATAGCTAACCAATATTTATAATAGAGGAATATGGGTTATTATAGATACAGATTTATATGGAATACTAAAATCCATAACTGGAGAGATAAATAGAAATTGGAAGGAAGAGACTGAGGAGGAACATCAATATGGGAGAGTTACAACAATCTATCCTTGGACTTAAGAGTGCCTGAGAAATGATGGTCATGGAGAGAAGAGAATGTAGTCAGGGACTTTTTTTTTTTTTTTAAGATTTTCTTGTAAAGCTTCTGTTCAGTCTCCACTGATTGACAGCTGAGGTTGCCTAAAACTGAGAACACTTAATGCGTAGCCATTGCCTAATAATCAGGCCAGATTGTATCCCAGACACACTAAAGATGGAGTTGAGCATCTGGAACAGAAACACATAAGAAGCAGAGGCACCAGGTACCCATGATTCATGTTTCTCCTCCTATCGTTTGAGAAGTATAGTCTTGGAGGGAGAACTAGAGCTCTACAGGAATGACGGGGGATAGGGAAACTTACTGGTATTTGCTTTACTATTCTTATCAAATACATTTCTGATAAATGACTATATCAGAAAAAGATGTTTTGTAGAAATGGAGCATTAACATTTGCACATGCTTTTTTGAGAATATATATAACAAACTAAGAATGCAAATAAACTATTAGCACAGTTTTTTTTTACGATAATGGGTAAAAACATGACGAATTTGACATATAGGTAGGATGTACATATCTTAGTGTTTTTTTACTAAACTAAATAATATTATTTTGTATATTATATATTCTTTATTTGGTGTGTTTTTATTCCTTTGTTTTCACTTTCCCTATTTTGGTATATAAGGAATATAATTACTTATAATTACATAATATATTAATATAGTAATTATATATTAATAATTCTTATTATTGAAACCTAAAATACTATGTATTTTTTAGACAAAAATAGTTAAGGAAATGTAATTAAGAACTAATTTTATCCCTGAGCTTCACAAACTCTGAAGCAAAATATAAAGGTAGGTTGGGTCCAAGATATTGTTAAATATCTTGTTAGAGAGTTAGCACCTTATGCCATGGGCCATCTCCTTACCCATCTATGCCATTAAATCAAGGAGAGCATGCATATTCATATTCATATGAGGAGAATGGTTGAAGGATCTGAATATCCTGTAAATATTATTCACCACTGATATTTTCTGACAGGACATTGAATAACACAGTAGAGGCTTGTTTCTCTCTCCAAACTGTCCTCCACTATCGCCTCACCAGTCATGTTTACGAAAGCACTCTGTATAACAGATTTTTAAATATGTGTTTTATTAGTACTGATTCTAGTCAGTTAATGGCAAAAGTATTTTGAAATAATAAATATGGATTATATTTCATAGAGGTAAGAAAACATACATTATCAAATCTAAGTGTGGTTACCTAAGTGTGGTCAAGCTAGACTTTGTGGCAAGTTATTCACACTTGAGAGTAAGTCATAAGATCTCTTCTAGCCAAATCCAGAATTCTCAAAAGACAGCTTTCAATCCACTTGAGGAACTTAATTAGAACAAAGTAGAAATTCCAGACATCTGTGCTCTGAGGGATGGAAGAGGTCTGTCCATTCTTTAGGCTGCATGGAATCCATAGAACAGTTCTAAAGTATTGATTTAATTTCAAAAGCATGGAATTTTTAAATTTACAAATGTTTTCATGGTCATGGAAGATGAGAAAATAAAAAGAAAGGATAAAAAGCTGTTTTTCCTGGGTGGTGGGGAGAGACCACTCCTTGACTCTCATTCTTACTGTTCTGTCTCTCTATGGTTGGGTATTCGTATCTGGTTATATTCATATTTAAGCACTGATTTAATAGCTCTAGAATATAGAGTTTCCTCACGCATCTTGAAGAATATCTGTATGTTGAGCACTTAATCTGTTTCTAAATCTTCACCTTCTAAATAATGTTGAAATGTGTATCTTGATACATAAAGATTTAGATACTGGGGCTTATTTCACTGGAGCTATGGTATATAAAGTTGCATAAATGTTTTGAAAATTATTAGTATATTTTCCTTTTCTGCTTTATTCTTTTCTTATTTATCATTCTGATAATTTAGTAACTTCTTATCAATCAACTATATGATCACAAAGAAGCCTCGTATTGTCTTGTTTGGGAAAAAAATGCTGTGACATTTCTAAAGTTACTTTCCTAACCTCAAGATCCACATACTCACATCATCTTTGTGAAGTGGGACTTGCTCTGTGCTTTCTTCCCCAGTGCTGGCAGGGCAGTAGTATCAGAATAAAATCTGTTTTCTGTTTTCTCATCTTTTCTGGCCTGATTTTTCCTTAACAGCTGCAAAATATACTACTAGCCCCGTGATATTAGGTGAGTTGTGAAACCTTTGTGCGCTCAGTTTCCTCATTTGTAAAACGAAGGGGGGAGTCTGATCAAACTGTTGAGGTTAATAAATGACTTAATGCATGTTGGAGGATGCACCGTGGGCACACATTACCCAGTGAGTACTTCGTTTACCTTTCTTCATCAATAGAATACACATTAGGCACATTCACTGAATCTTCCGGCATTGATCTTGGCTTTTCACACACCTAAGCCTATGAAAGGTTTAGAGGAATGGGATTGCCCCCTGCCTGGATCTCTGCTTCCCTAGTCACTTACCGGGGATATCTTGCTGTAGCCTCTCTCTGCCTTTCATGATGATGAAAACTGAAATTGAATCCCTAGAGAGTCTGATAAGCTAAAACACTGCCCAAGTAAGACATGGGCCAAGCCTTAAAATTTTTTTACATATAGAGGTGGTTGATGACAAGCATGGAAACAAATAAAAATAATATAATGCAGAATTAACAGAACTATTATGGAAATATAAGGGCAGAAGGAGAAAATGAAAATTATTCACCTTACTACCTTTCAAGTGCAAACAAACTTTGGCTCTGGGGAAGATTTCTGCTCCCCTGTTTAACAAAAATAACGAGCTTATTCAAAACATTTCTCTGGCTCTGCCGTCTGATTTTCCCATAGTAGGCAAGTCTGACCTAGCATCAAGGGCGGCTGGTCCCTGAATAATTCTTCAGACGTTGCCTGACTCTCCTCTGTCCTCTAGTGGTAAACTATAGAATTACTACATCCTTATTTCAAGATTGCTAGATTAGGAATGTGGAAAAAATTCTGTAGGCAAAAAAATAACAGAGAAAATAATTTCATGTTCTCTGAGAATATCATAAAAAGTGGCTTTCACCTAAATTTATCATGGTTCTATGTTGTTTTTCTCAGTTCCATGCATAACTGGGGGAAAATAATAATAATAGGAGTAAAAAGAATAAAAGAGAGAACAAAATTTTATCGAGCATTTACTGTGTATCCGGGACTGTGTTAAATGTTCTACTACATTTTTTTTTCATTTAATCCTCACAAGAAACTGCCAGGCAGATATGATACATACATGATAAAAAAACCTGAGCTTTAGGGTAGTTAAGTGTCTTATTCAAAATCACACAGCCAGTGAAATAAAAGAGATCTAGCCCAGCTATCTAACTCCAAAGCCCTTACATTTAACAACAGTACATTCTTCTCTGTCAAGCGTGCTATGAATAAAATTTCTCAGGTAGCAATGGACTGCAGCAGGAGCCCAAATGCTGTCATCCCTTTTCCTCTAATTGCCAATGCATCTCTCTGTTTTACATTACCAACTTCTTTAAAAGTGTCTAAATAGGTAATTTCACTTCTCCACTTCCTATTCATAATTCAGTCTACCTCAGTCTGGCTTCTGGCTTCAAACCAATCTCCTGAAAATACTTCCTCGAAGGTTACCCACTGCTGACCTGTGTCAGGCAGCAATGATCTACGTGATCCTTACTTAAACTAGGGAGCATTAAACCCTTCAGCACTCTCTTAACGTCTGTGACATTTTTCTTGCAATTTGTTTTCTTCTCCATCTTTGCCTTCTTCGTCTTTCTCCTTTTCTTTCTTTATCTCATGATTTTCATTTCCATCTCAGTAAAACTTCTAGTTTTAATTTGTAGACTTAAATCCTTTAGTTGAATTCAGGATAAAGGAATTTTCAGCCTCACGTTTGATTGAAAGGTAAAATAAAAAGTAAAAACACATTAATACGAATTATAGACAAATTTGTATCTCTAATTTGGTATCCATCTAAGTAATTGGCATCTCTATGTTAAAGCCTTATTTTAAAGGTGTATAATGATAAATATATCTTCAACGTTTGTCTTGGTTTTCCACACCAAATCATGTCGTCATACATACCTGTTACACTCCATTTTGTCTCATCTCAATAATAATTGCCAGATTTATTTGCCTTGCTCTTCAAACTGCAAACCTTGGATCTATGCTTTATTTCCACTTCTTCTTCCCTCTTTTTAAACGTCTCATCCATCAGGAATATTTTTGGTCTTTTCTCTTCTCCAACTCTCTCTCCAGCATCATAGCCCAGAACACTGACTTCAGTTTCCATCACTACAACAGCTCCTGAAGCTCTCACTTGTTCTATTTCAGCCTAATTCTGCACCAGCCATTTAAAAAAAACCTTCTTAATATTCAAACACTAATATTTCACTTACCTACTTAAAGTATGTCTACAGCTTCTGAATTTAATAGAATAACTCAGCCCTACATTGCCCAACACAGTTTGGCTTCTACCCATGTCCCACCTCTACTCTTTATCTTGTATAAAATTCATCAATCTGATCTCCTTTTATTTACTCATGCATATCACACTCCTATTTCCAACTTTGGTTGGCACCTTGGTTCCTGAATCCTTGTATTCTGGCTGTGGAAAAAACAGCACCTGTATTCGTTGCTGTCATAGAGGTTATACAACATCCTGTATAATTTTTCTCTCCCAGAAAAGTGTTGCCATCCAGCTACCCACATCCACCCCTTCATCTTGCTGCTTTGCTATATATATTTATATCAATTGTTATCTTCCAGTATAATTTATAATGTCCTGGGAAATTATATTGTTTTTTTGATCTTCACCACTTGAATGTAATAAACTTCATGAGAACAGGGATCTTTGTCTGTTATGTTCATTTGTATGACCATCCACAACATGTCCTTGTACATAAAAGAAACTCCATAATTACTTGATGAATGCATACTATAAGTGCCATTTTAAGAAATTTGTCTTATGATAATGTACCTAGAATATACACTCTGGCATAACCATTCAAAAGCTATCTACTTTTACTCAAGTGCTTTTATTTGCTGTGTTTGGAAACAAATTAAGTTGCTTGGCATGAAAAATAACATCCATTTTTTTATTTGACAAGACATCTGTGACAGTTATTTTTATTGTTCAATTTTTATCATGCTTTCTAAACAGATATAGAACATAGAGGGAATCAAGAAAACTCAGATCTAGCTCAATTTTAAGGAGCTAATCTGGACTGTCAACACGTATTAGTCTCCATTCATTTCCACACTATTACATGAGCACATTCGAAAGACCATAGTGAAAAACATGTTCTTATTGTAAAGTAAGACTTGGTAGAGCATACATTTCTGTTCAGGATTGTAATTTGATCCTTAATGTGTGGGCATTAAATTGATCTAACTTTATTGTTTTGGAAATATTAAAATACAAATATTTAATTTTATCAAAGTGTTTCTTGAAATCCTGCCAATTGCAAGAAGAGGTTCAACATTACCAATGTCTTAAACCTGTATTCTACTTGATAGATCAAATATATTTAAATGAAGCTCAATAAAGTCATTTTATTTTTAGCAACTGGGGAATAAAAAATAGTAAAAGAATGGCTTTCTATTTTAAGAAGTATAACATGTATGCACAATTCTAAAAATTATGTATTTACTCTCATTGAAATGTTCTAATATCATTACCTTATATGTATTCTAAAGTCAATATAAAATGTGTAGTGCTATGATGTTTTATTAACTTTCTTGCTCTAGGTTAATTGATTAATGTTCTTAAAAAGAGTTTGGAGACAATGATTGCAAAGTGAATGCATATGTAAGAAAATTCTTCCAGAATTCATTTTTATTCTGTATCAGTAATTCTTGTCCCTTAAACTATTTGTTAACAATGTGTTTATTTCCAAGTATTTTTCTGGCCCTGTCATTACTTTATCATATCATTCTCCTGGGATCCTTTGTATAGCCTAATCACTTAAAATGAAAACGAACAGAGTTAATTTTAGAATCATTTTCTCTTGCCATTAAGTTAAAGGCAACATTTTGTTTTGTTTTATTTCCTACAATTTTACAAGAACTCTTTATGGACTAAGAAACAGAACAATTATTACCCTATATTATTTCAATCATGTATTGTATTTTTAAAGCCTTATTGATATATTATATATATTTATAAAATTCAGAAATCATAAGTGTACAGCACAATTAATGTATACAAAGTAAGTACATCTGGGTCTCCATCACCGACATCAAGCAATAGAATACTACCTTCGGTGCAGTAGTGCTCCCCTGCCTCCAAACCCTGAGCGCCATTCCAGTCACCTGAAAGGCATTTACCTAATTTCTAACCCCATGGATTGTATTTGTCCTTTTAATAACTTCATATAAATTAATAATTCAGTCCAGAATCATGGTTTTTGTCTAGCTTATTTTACACACCATTATGCTGAGATCCATCAATGTCTTTGTGTGACAATGTCATTTATTTTAATTATGCAACAGTAATTCATTGTATAAATACACCAAAATTTTTTATCCATATTCCTTTTGATTAAAATCTAAGTTGTTTTTGCTTTCCAGCTATTGATAAGAATGCTTCCATGAACATTCCTGTATATACTATTTCTGTGAATCCTGAATATATTTCTATTGGGCATATACCTATAAATAGAAATGCTAGCTCATAAGGTATCTAAATACTCAACAACAGTAGAAACTATCAAATAATTTTCCAAAGTAATTTTATCAACTTATGCAATGTAGGGATGTTCCAATTCATTTACATACTGGCCAACAGAAATTATCATATGTATTTATGACCATTCAAGTGAATGTGTAATTGTACTTCTTTGTACTTTGAATTTGAATTCTCTTGTTGACTAAATAGTTGAATACCTCTCATACGTCCATCTGCCAGATACTCCTTTAGTGAAGTGCCTTTATTGAGACTCTTGCCCATTGTTCTACTGGTTTAATTCTATTGATTGGACTGTAGAGTTATTTTTCTTTTCTTTACATATGACTATTGGTATGTATGGATGTGTGTTTATACACATAGACGTGTATACTATCTATATACATTCCCTACTCTAGCCCTTGTTCTTTCAATGATGAAAATGAGAGTGAAATACTTAATTTAAATGAAATCCAACATTTTTTAAATCTAAGAAAATGGAAGCCATCCTTTGAAAGCCCAAGTTCATTGCGCATTTGCCTACAAAGCTTTGTACATCTTTCTCCAAGATGTGTTGCATCGCATTGCATTTAGTTGCCATGTCTCCTTATGGTATCCTCAAGTTTGTGAGTTTCAATTTTCCCTAATCATTCATGATCTTGATATTTTTAAATATTTTTTAGATACTTTGTAAAATAGTCCTCAGTGTTGATGTTTTCTCCCAATTCGTCTATGGTAATAAGTTTTTGGAAGAATATCACAAATGAGAAGAAAATCCCTTCTCATTATCACATCAGGAATTCACAATTAAAAACATGACATCTGGTGAAGTTAACAATCAACACTGCTAGAGATGGTGTTTGCCAGGTTGTGCTAATATAGTTAGTACTGCGGGAAGGGTCTTTAACTTATTGATTTTTTTTTTTTGAGAGGGCATATCTTATATTTATTGATCAAATGGTTGTTAACAACAATAAAATTCTGTATAGGGGACTCAATGCACAATCAGTAATCAACCCCATGCCTACTTCTCAACAGTCTCCAATCTTCTAAAGTATAATGAACAAGTTCTTACATGGTGAACAAATTCTTACATAGTGAATAAGTTCTTATATGGTGAACAGTGCAAGGGCAGTCATCACAGAAACTTTCGGTTTTGATCACGCATTATGAACTATAAACAATCAGGTCAAATATGAATATTCGTTTGATTTTTATACTTGATTTATATGTGGATCCCACATTTCTCCCTTTATTATTATTATTATTATTATTATTTAATAAAATGCTGAAGTGGTACGTAGATGTAAGATAAAGGTAGAAAACTTAGTTTAGTGTTGTAAGAGAGCAAATGTAGATGATCAGGTGTGTGCCTGTAGACTATGTGTTAATCCAAGCTATACAAGGGCAATAAAATGTCCACGGATGCAGAAGATTTCTCTCAAAACAGGGGGGGAGAGGTTCTAAGCCTCACCTCTGTTGATCCCCAATGTCTCACCTGATGGCCCCCTTGTGACTTTGCCTGTCTTAGGTTGTTCCTCCCTTGAAGAATCTTACCTGTCTCTGGCTAACCAGTCATCTTCCGGGGCCATACAGGGAAATGTGAAGTTGGTAAGTGAGAGAGAAGCCTTATTGTTTGAAATGGTTAGCTTTTCACTTCTTTGCAGATTTATGCCCTGTGGCTTCTATGCCCAGCATTTGTCTTGAGGTATCTTTAGCACTTGGAGGAATTATGATACTGGGTATATTCGATATGAGGCACGAATTCTACTTAAGGGTTATAATTAGGAAGGAAGAAGAAAAGCTATAGAGGTAGCAGACGGAAGAAAACATGGGAAGATTGATTATTTCTTTGATATATCTTCTTGTAGAGTAATTTAAGCATGTATAAGTTTTAAACTACTAATTAAATTGCACACACACATTAACATAATAGGAATATAGTTACATAACCAAAGCAGATCTATAATTACCAGCCATCTCCAGTGAGGCCCAGAAAACCAGTTAGGCACCATAGGCATTTGTGATAATTTGTCTATGATATGATGGATATTGTCCAACTGTACTTGAACAATCTGAGAGAAATCAGACAAATTAAAACATCCCATTCCTGGGAACTGTTCACATCCCATATGTTCTTTTAACAGTAAATAGTCTGTAGTTGTAAGATTTTGGAGCTCTAGAACTTGCACTTCTCCTAATTCTTGGTTGAGTTCCAACAGTGTAGATCCAGTCAAATTTGTTGTTTTATGTATGCACAGGCCAGCTTAGATATCTCCTTCTTCATTCCAATGGCAAGTCCAGGAACCGGTGGGGTGAATGCAGCTACAACTGCAGCATTGCCTGGATCTTTGTTGAGGATTTTTGATGACCATCTTCTGGTATGACTCTTCCAGACAGTGCTGATGTTAGAAGTTCTTCTTCATATCGCATCTTAGTTCATTTTCTGGGTAGCCAAATTAGGCTTTGATCCTCTGTATAAACACAAACAGACCTTTTGCCCACACTTTGATATGCCCTTTATACCATTGTGAAGAACTCATTGGAGGTCACCACACAGGAACTGCTTTTTTTTTTGTTATCTTTAATCTACACTTACATGAAGAATATTATGTTTACTAGGCTCTCCCCTATACCAGGTCCCCCCTATAAACCCCTTTAGAGTCACTGTCCATCAGTATAGCTAAATGTTGTAGAATCACTACTTGTCTTCTCTGTGTTGTACAGCCCTCCCCTTTCTCCAACCCCCCTATACATGCTGATCTTAATACCCCACTTATTACTCCACCCCCTTATCCCTCCCTACCCATCCATCCTCCCCAGTGCCTTTCCCTTTGGTACCTGTTAGTCCATTCTTGGGTTCTGTGATTCCGCTGCTGTTTTGTTCCTTCAGTTTTTCCTTTGTTCTTATACTCCACAGATGAGTGAAATCATTTGGTATTTCTCTTTCTCCGCTTGGCTTATTTCACTGAGCATAACACCCTCCAGCTCCACCCATGTTGCTGCAAATGGTAGGATTTGCCCTCTTCTTATGACTGAGTAGTATTCCATTGTGTATATGTACCACATCTTCTTTATCCATTCATCTACCGAGGGACATTTAGGTTGTTTCCAATTCTTGGCTATTGTAAATAGTGCTGCAATAAACATAGGGGTGCATCTGTCTTTCTCAAACTTGATTGCTGTGTTCTTAGGGTAAATTCCTAGGAGTGCAATCCCTGGGTCAAATGTTAAGTCTGTTTTGAGCATTTTGATGAACCTCCATACTGCTTTCCACAATGGTTGAACTAGTTTACATTCCCACCAGCAGTGTAGGAGGGTTCCCCTTTCTCCACAGCCTTGCCAACATTTGTTGTTGTTTGTCTTTTGGATGGCAGCCATCCTTACTGATGTGATGTGATACCTCATTGTAGTTTTAATTTGCATTTCTCTGATAATTAGTGATGTGGAGCATCTTTTCATGTGTCTGTTGGCCATCTGTCTTTCTTTTTTGGAGATCTGTCTGTTCAGTTCCTCTGCCCATTTTTTAACTGGATTATTTGACATTTGTTTGTTGAGGCATGTGAGCTCTTTATATATTTTGGACGTCAAGCCTTTATCGGATCTGTCATTTTCAAATATATTCTCCCATACTGTAGGGTTCCTTTTTGTTCTATTGATGGTGTCTTTTGCTGTACATAAGCTTTTCAGCTTAATATAGTCCCACTCGTTCATTCCTGCTGTTGTTTTCCTTGCCTGGGGAGATATGTTCAAGAAAAAGTCACTCATGTTTATGTCTAGGAGGTTTTTGCCTATGTTTTTCCATGAGTTTAATGGTTTCATGGCTTACATTCAGATCTTTGATCCATTTTGAATTTACTTTTGTATGTGGGGTTAGACAATGGTCCAGTTTCATTCTCTTACATGTAGCTGTCCAGTTTTGCCAGCACCATCTGTTGAAGAGACTGTCATTTCGCCATTGTATGTCCATGAGTCCTTTATCAAATATTAATTGACCATATATGTTTGGGTTAATGTCTGGATTCTCTAGTCTGTTCCACTGGTCTGTGGCTCTGTTCTTGTGCCAGTACCAAACTGTCTTGATTACTATGGCTTTATAGTAGAGCTTGAAATTGGGGAGTGAGATCCCCCCTACTTTATTCTTCTTTCTCAGGATTGCTTTGGCAATTTGGGGTCTTTGGTATTTCCATATGAATTTTTGAATTATTTGTTCCAGTTCATTGAAGAATGTTGCTGGTAATTTGATAGGGATTGCATCAAATCTGTATATTGCTTTGGGCAGGATGGCCATTTTGACGATATTAATTCTTCTTAGCAACGAGCATGGGGTGAGTTTCCATTTGTTAGTGTCCACTTTAATTTCTCTTAAGAGTGACTTGTAGTTTTCAGAGTATAGGTCATTCACTTCTTTGGTTAGATTTATTCCTAGGTATTTTTTTTTTTTTTTATGCAATTGTGAATGGAGTTGTTTTCCTGATTTCTCTTTCTGTTGGTTCATTGTTAGTGTGTAGGAAAGCCGCAGATTTCTGTGTGTTGATTTTTGTATCCTGCATCTTTGCTGTATTCCGATATCAGTTCTAGTAGTTTTGGGGTGAAGTCTTTAGGGTTTTTTATGTACAGTATCATGTCATCTGCATATAGTGACAGTTTAACTTCTTCTTTACCAATCTGAATTCCTTGTATTTCTTTGTTTTGTCTGATTGCCTTGGCTAGGACCTCCAGTACTATGTTAAATAGCAGTGGGGAGGGTGGGCATCCCTGTCTAGTGCCCGATCTCAGAGGAAAAGCTTTCAGCTTCTCGCTGTTCAGTATAATGTTGGCTGTGGGTTTATCATAGATGGCCTTTATTATGTTGAGGTACTTGCCCTCTATTCCCATTTTGCTGAGAGTTTATATCATGAATGGATGTTGAATTTTGTCAAATGCGTTTTCAGCATCTATGGAGATGATCATGTGGTTTTTGTCTTTCTTTTTATTGATGTGGTGGATGATGTTGATGGATTTTCGAATGTTGTAACATCCTTACATCACTGGGATGAATCCCACTTGGTCATGGTGTATTATCCTTTGGTATACTTTTGTAATCGGTTTGCTAATATTTTGTTGAGTATTTTTGCATTTATGTTCATCAGGGATATTGGTCTGTAATTTTCTTTTTTGGCGGGGTCTTTCCCTGATTTTGGTATTAGGTTGATGTTGGCTTCATAGAATGAGTTTGGGAGTATTCCCTCCTCTTCTCTTTTTTGGAAAACTTTAAGGAGAATGGGTATTATGTCTTCCCTGTGTGTCTGATAAAATTCCGAGGTAAATCCGTCCGGCCCGGGTGTTTTTTTCTTGGGTTGTTTTTTGATTACCGTTTCAATTTCTTTGCTTGTAATTGGTTTGTTTAACTTTTGTGTATCTTCCTTGGTCCATCTTGGAAGGTTGTATTTTTCTAGGAGGTTGTCCATTTCTTCTAGGTTTTCCAGCTTGTTGGCATATACGTTTTCATAGTAGTCTTTAATAATTCTTTGTATTTCTGTGGAGTCTGTTGTGATTTTTCCATTCTCATTTGTGATTCTGTTGATTTGTGTTGATTCTCTTTTTCTCTTAATATGTTTGGCTAGAGGCTTATCTATTTTGTTTATTTTCATGAAGAACCAGCTCTTGGTTTCATTGATTTTAGCTATTGTTTTATTCTTTTCAATTTTGTGTATTTCTTTTCTAATGTTTATTATGTCTCTCCTTCTGCTGACTTTAGGCCTCATTTGTTCTTCTTTTTCCAATTTCGATAATTGTGATGTTAGACTATTCATTTGGGATTGTTCTTGGTTCTTCAAGTGTGCCTGGATCGCTATATACTTTCCTCTTAAGACTGCTTTCACTGCGTCCCACAGAAGTTGGGGCTTTGTGTTGTTGTTGTCATTTGTTTCCATATATTCCTTGATCTCTATTTTAATTTGTTCATTGATCTATTTATTATTTAGGAGCATGTTGTTAAGCCTCCATGTGTTTATGAGCCTTTTTGTTTTCTTTGTATAATTTATTTCTTGTTTTATAACTTTGTGGTCTGAAAAGTTGGTTGGTAGAATTTAAATCTTTTGGAATTTACTGAGGTTCTTTTTGTGAGCTAGTATGTGGTCTATTCTGGAGAATGTTCCATGTGCACTTGAGAAGAATGTATATCCCGCTGCTTTTGGATGTAGAGTTCTATAGATGTCTATTAGGTCCATCTGCTCTACTGTTTTGTTCAGTGCTTCTGTGTCCTTACTTATTTTCTGCCCGGTGGATCTATCCTTTGGGGTGAGTGGTGTGTTGAAGTCTCCTAGAGTGAATGCATTGCAGTCTATTTCCCCCTTTAGTTCTGTTAGTATTTGTTTCACATATGCTGGGGCTCCTGTGTTGGGTGCATATATATTTAGAATGGTTATATCCTCTTGTTGGACTGAGCCCTTTATCATTATGTAGTGTCCTTCTTTATCTCTTGTTACTTTCTTTGTTTTGAAGCCTATTTTGTCTGATATTAGTACTGCAACCCCTGCTTTCTTCTCACTGTTGTTTGCTTGAAATATGTTTTTCCATCCCTTGACTTTTAGTCTGTACATGTTTTTGGGTTTGAGATGAGTTTCTTGTAAGCAGCATGTAGATGGGTCTTGCTTTTTTATCCATTCTATTACTCTGTGTCTTTCGATTGGTGCATTCAGTCCATTTACACTTAGGGTGACTATTGAAAGATATGTACTTATTGACATTGCAAGCTTTAAATTCGTGGTTACCAAAGGTTCAAGGTTAGCCTCTTTAGTATCTCACTGCCTAACTTAGCTCACTTATTGAGCTGCTATATACACTGTCTGGAGATTCTTTTCTTCTCTCCCTTCTTATTCCTCCTCCTCCATTCTTCATATGTTGGGTGTTTTGTTCTGTGCTCTTTCTAGGAGTGCTCCCATCTAGAGCAGTCCCTGTAAGATGTCCTGTAGAGGTGGTTTGTGGGAAGCAAATTCCCTCAGCTTTTGCTTGTCTGGGAATTGTTTAATCCCGCCATCGTGCTGGATACAGTATCCTTGGTTCAAGGCCCTTCTGTTTCATTGCATTAAATATATCATGCCATTCTCTTCTGGCCTGTAGGATTTCTGTCGAGAATTCTGACATTAGCCTGATGGATTTTCCTTTATAGGTGACCTTTTTCTCTCTAGCTGCCTTTAAAACTCTTTCCTTGTCCTTGATTTGCCATTTTAATTATGTGTCTTGGTGTTGTCCTCCTTGGATCCTTTCTGTGTATTTCCGTGGTATTTCGATTATTTCCTCCCCCAGTTTGTGGAAGTTTTCAGCAATTATTTCTTCCAAAATACTTTCCATCCCTTTTCCTCTCTCTTCTTCTTCTGGTACCCCTATAATACGGATATTGTTCCTTTTGGATTGGTCACACAGTTCTCTTAATATTGTTTCATTCCTGTAGATCCTTTTATCTCTCTCTATGACAGCCTCTATGCATTCCTGTTCTCTGGTTTCAGTTCCATCAATGGCCTCTTGCATCCTATCCATTCTGCTTATAAACCCTTCCAGAGTTTGTTTCATTTCTGTAATCTCCTTCCTGGCATCTATGACCTCCCTCTGTACTTCATCCCATATCTCTTGCGTATTTCTCTGCATCTCTGTCAGCATGTTTATGATTTTTATTTTGAATTCTTTGTCAGGAAGACTGGTTAGGTCTGTCTCCTTCTCTGGTGTTGTTTCTGTGATCTTTGTCTGCCTGTAGTTTTGCCTTTTCATGGTGATAGGAATAGTTTGCAGAGCTGGGACAAGTGACAGCTGGAAGAACTTCCCTTCTTGTTGGTTTGTGGCCCTTCTCTCCTTGGACAACAGCGACCTCTAGTGGCTTGTGCTGGGTAGCTGCGCGCAGACAGGGCTTCTGCTTCCTGCCAGGCTGCTGTGGAGTTTATCTCCGCTGTTGCTGTGGGCGTGGCCTGACTCGGGCAGCTACTCCAAAGTGGTGGAGTCGCGTTGCAGCGGAAGCTGCTGGGAGGCTATTTATCTCCGTAAGAGGCCTCCGTGCTCCCTGAGGCCCAGGGGATTAAGGTGCCCAGAAATCCCCGAATTCCCTACCCCTGAATTAAGTGTCCCGCCCTGCCCCTTTAGGATTTCCAAAAAGCACCCGCCAAAACAAAACAATGAACACACAAAAAAAGCAAATTTAAAAAATAAATAAATAAATAAATAAAAAATGGCCGCTCGTTTTTCTTTATTCTCCAGCACCAGCCTCAGGCATCTGTTCACTGGTCTTGCTGCTCTGTTTCCCTAGTATTGGGGTCCCTATCCCTTTAAGACTTCCAAAAAGCCCTCGCCAAAAAAAATAATAAATTTGGCTGCTCACTTTTCTTTTGTTCTCCAGCGCCAGCCTCTGCTTCCCGCTCGCTGGTCTTGCTGCACTGTTTCCCTAGTATTGGGTTCCCTGTCCCTTTAAGACTTCCAAAAAGCGCTCGCCAAAACAACAACCACAAAAAAAATGGCCGCTCGCTTTTCTTATGTCCTCCAGTACCAGGCCTC
This sequence comes from Manis pentadactyla, assembly GCF_030020395.1. Taxonomy (NCBI): domain Eukaryota; kingdom Metazoa; phylum Chordata; class Mammalia; order Pholidota; family Manidae; genus Manis; species Manis pentadactyla. Next base: position 27,414,112 of record NC_080021.1, on the reverse strand, counting down.
CGGTACCCGCTCACCGTTCTTGCTGCCCTGTTTCCCTAGTATCCAGGGCCCCATGCACGCACTGTGTCTGCGCTCTGGGCTGGATGGCTGGGGCTGGGTGTTCAGAAGTCCTGGGCTCCCTCTCCCTCCCGCTCTGCCTACTCTTCTCCCACTGGGAGATGGGGGGAGGGGCGCTCGGGTCCCGCTGGGCCGGGGCTTGTATCTTACCCCCTTCAAGAGGCGCTGGGTTCTTGCAGGTGTGGATGTGGTCTGGCTGTTGTCCTGTGTCCTCTGGTCTCTATTCTAGGAAGAGTTGTCTTTGTTATATTTTCACAGATATATGTGGTTTTGGGAGGAGATTTCCACTGCTCTACTCACACCGCCATCTTAGCTCCCAAACTTACTGATTTTTATTTTTTAATTTTTTTTATTGAGTGATTTCTCAGCTTTTCTCAGTGTCACCTTGGGTGTCAGTTTTCGTGACTCTACTTCCTTAATGCCACCATTCTACCTGCTTTTCCTCCTATTTTTTTTTGGGGTAATTTTTTTTTTACTACTTTTAAAAAAAAATTGAGGTATAAGGTACAACATGTTAGTTTCAGGTGTACAATATAATGATTCAATATTTGTATATATTGTGAAATGATCACAATAGGTCTTATTAACGTCTGTCACAATACATAGATGCAAAATTTTTTTCTTGTGATGAGAACTTTTGAGATCTACTCTCAGCAATTTTTAATATATCCTTTCTTCTATCATTTTTGTCTTATTTAATAAGACCCATAGCTATCTATTCAGGTAAATATTATCCTTATCCCTATGTCACATATGGGGAAACTGAGACATGAGTTATAGGTGGTATTTTCCAGATTGTTTCAATGTAGTTAATTTTGCCCCCTTCTGTATGTACTGTATTCTTTGTATGTGCTAAGTTCACACCATGCTCAAGGGAGGAGAATGAAGCTACACTCCCTGTAAGGGTTTATCTAAATGAGTACATTTAAAGGTATTATTTAAAATTCTACTATAAGCGTTTTCCCTTCTCCCTCATTTACTTATTGACTCATTTATTTATGTCACCATGTACTCATCAATATATATTTTGTTGTTTGTGTTGTAATCAAATACTATCATTAATTTTATCTCAAATTGCTCCAGTTTGGGAGAATTTTTTTTAACTTGGTTTCTCTGTCCTTTTGCTGTGCCTCCATTATTAATATTTCAATATTTCCTTCTTCCTGGCACTACATATACAATGTCCCAAGCTCATGTTTTATTTTTCCTGACCCAGGCCTGGAATCAACTATTTTCTCAAGGATCCCTGTATTGTTTTTTAGTTAGAAAATGGTATTTAGAAACCAAAATCTTGATTGTGCTGATAGCTAGCTATTGTTGTGTCACTGTTTCTAGGTACGCTCAGTAGACGGAGCCAGAAAATATATGTATATGTACTAATGTATACCATGTGTTTTTATTTATAATTGTATATAGATAGATTTATATATCACATATATGTGTGTGTGTGCATCAGCATGTATACATAGTGAGGTAAATATGAGGGTCATACTGAAATCTCTGACTCTGCTCTAGCACTACAAGGCTCATTTACCTTTTCCCCCTCGTTTAGTCTTTACTGTATGAGAAATCTGACTCATTAATGTACTCATTTGTTCACCCCTCATATGAATAACTCCAGTATGTCCAGCAAGTTCACAGTTGCTAACCTGCTGCGTTTCTGAAATTTATTTTAGTTACCTTTTTTAGAGTCCTCAGTTCTCTGATGGGTTGAAGAGTTCATAACTTGTATATTAACTAGCTCATTTGGCTGCTAGTGTGAGAGTAGAGTGATAATCTCTTACAACATTTCTACATCTAAATTGGAAAGCCTATTTCCTGTTTCTTTATATTGATGATTAGCTCAGAATATCTATCTGCTTTCCCCTTATACTTTATATTTAACACTACTCTGTTAAAGTATCACTATCTGTTTTCTAGTTTTCATAAGCCTTAGTTTTATAATTAATATAAAATCCTATTTATATTATGATTTCTCCTTTGACCATAGACAATAAATACATATTCAAATCCAATCTTAAGTATATTTTCTAGTTATTTTTTAAGCATAATTGACGTGTGGTCAGAGAATATGCTCGACATGACTTTAATCTTTTGATTTCTTTTTTTTACTTGTTGACCTGGTTATGTTGAATTTTTGTGTTTTATATGCTAGAAGAGACTGTTCATTGCACATTTGGCTACAAAGCTTTGTATATTCTAATAAGAATTAGTAATACTTCCAAAGCTTATATTTTTTTCTGACATGGTCTCTGCATAGTCTGTGTACCTCTGATAGATGTGTGTTTATATCTCCCTAATGGTGATTTCCTTTCTTTCTTAACTTTTTTCCCCTCTCTCTATTTTCATTGTTGTTTTTTTGTTATATATTTTGAAACCATACTTTTAAGTGCAGAATGTTCAGAATAGGTAGACTGACATTATAAATAATCCTCTTTGTCTCTAGGAATTAAATTTCTTTGATATTATGGGTTACCATAACATAGACCCACTGGCTTTCTTTTGGATATTGTGTTTGTAAGCATCAATTTCAAATATTTTGCCTTCAATCTTCCTGCATAACTAATACTTAAATATATTTATTATGCATTTAGTTGTTATTTATTTGGAAATCTGATTATACTTAGACCATTTAGGACATTTACACTTAATATAATTTTTCATTTTTGCTCTACTTTTAATTTGTTCCACCTGCTCTATATGCCCACTTACTCATGTCTTGAATTTTTAGATTAATTATTTTCAGTTTTCCATTTTATCTTGGGCATGCTTAGTAATTTTTTAGAAATTAAAACTTTTATCCTTGATTTAGCAAAGAGTAATATTAATTGACAACTTCATACATTTTCCATTCCAGAAAATACAAGGAACTTGTGACACTTTAACTCTGTTTCCCTCTCATCTGATTTTGCTACTTTCCATTGCTTCACATCCTTCAATTCCTAGTCTACTCTGCGTCCTTGAAGAGAATAAGTCTCTAAAAGTTATACTCATTTTTATCAAAACAGCAAGAAAAGGAGAGAAAAAACTCTACAAATAAAATACTCCTCATTGCTATAAAATAAAGCACAACGTTTAGTTAACATTCAGTATGTTCCACAACCTGACCCTTGCCCACATTTTAGTCTCATATTTTGCCACTCTATCTTTTACATTTTATTGAACAGTAACACTATACCTAATTTCATTGACTTTGTCCAATCATTGATTAATGAGGGAAAGAAGGAAGGAAGGAAAGCAGGCAGGATGGAAAGAGAAATGAATTGCTTCATAAATTACACTCAGTATAGAATATTGGAGCAGATGTGTTGAGAAAAGATACCTCAAAAGGTCTTAAAATTGAACACCTGGGAAAATACTCAATGCCAATATTCATATGGAAAATAAAACATGACTTATTTCAGACAAAACTATATTCAAATCTTTAAAAATATTCTCTGTGTGTTTTAGTTATAAATTATTGAGATCATTAAATAATCAATGTTACTGCAATTTTTTTACTGAATAGTCATACTCTTTATTTTCTTGGAAAACTATGGAGCATAATATCTAAAGTTCTTTTATGTGAATTGGATATCTGACCATTGCTTAGAAAAGTTGTTGACTTGTCTATGGATTAGCAATTTTTTGTTTTTTTTGCCTTTAGGAGAGGAAACTTCCCAAAAAACATAATTTACTTATGTTGTGGTGTAAACAGTAGACTCAGTGGCACCCTAGTGTAGTATAATGAGATGCCATGGAATTAATTTTATGATTATTTGAGACACTTAATTTTCACAAAGATCAGAATGATTTTACTTTAACATTTGTTCCATTGTATTATAAGCCTGAGACACAAATTTTATAGGTGTTTCATGGATGTACTTAAAATAAATTACTGGTCTTTTTATCTGAAATTTAAATGACTTCATATTTTGTAGTATACTATGCCCTCACTGCAAAGAACTCAAAGAGCAAAGAGAAATTCTAAGGAAAGAAGGGAAATTACCTGAGTGTCTATTTCTGGAAATAAATACTATTTTGTTACACATGCAAACACA